>NC_092276.1:17107666-17225166 GCF_036320965.1 Panulirus ornatus
CCCCTTTTAGTCGCCTTCTACGACACGCAGGGAATACGTGGCAAGTATTCTGCCTCCCCTATCCCAGGGATAATAGATAGATAGATAGATAGAGAGAGAGATAGAGAGAGAGAGAGAGAGAGAGAGAGAGAGAGAGAGAGAGAGAGAGAGAGAGAGAGAGAGAGAGAGGTAATAACCGTATTACTCCACAAAGCCACACTGGCCGGGGTCAACACATGACCCTAGAAATAGACCCATTGGATGCCTGACCTGCCATGATCTCTTGACCTCTGACCTCGCTTCCTGCCCGTCCCTCACGTGTGCATAATGCTCTCTCTCTCTCTCTCTCTCTCTCTCTCTCTCTCTCTCTCTCTCTCTCTCTCTCTCTCTCTCTCTCTCTCTCTCTCTCTCTCTCTCTCTCTCTCTCTCTCTCTATCTATCTATCTATCTATCTATCTATCTATATATCTATTTATCTCTCTGTAATACATCATGGGTGAAGGGTACATGGCTAGGGGGTAGGTGGAGGTCAGTATAGAACGCACAGGGGGGTATCATGCCTGTAATAAGATTTTTATGATGTGGACAAGAAAGGGAATTGTTTACAAATTGTGCCTACAATAAAGCTATCCAGTTTGTATAGACCTTCACTAATATCATTGTTACAATTCTTTGTGTATTTCATAATAGAAGATTTAGTGATATTTCTCATGGTGAAGGAGTTACAGTTAATAACTGAATTAGCATTACTCCAGTCAATACAATTGTCATGATTTTTAACATTATTAAAGAAAGCATTTGAATCTTGTCCTGTTCTCATAATATATTAATGTTGCTTAAGTGTAGCATAAAGAACCTTTCCAGTCTGTCCAAAATAAAACATGATACAGCTTTTACAAGACACTTCGTAAACACAGCCAGTATACACAGAAAACCCACCCATGTTTGTTCACATCTTCATCATTACTCATCTCAACATGACAGAGTTAGACTATCTCATTTCAGTCGACATTCCTTAAGGACATTACCTAAATGCAGTCCACAGTGTATTGATGATAACTTCGAGAAGATATATTCTACTGAATCCAAGTTAAAGTATCCGAGATCTTTCACTGATAAATCCCTTAAGATGGCGAAGAAATCACTTTATTGAGATGAACCCAAACTTCCCCTTGATATCAAGAATATCTTAGTTCTCCCCTTTTAGTGGTAAATTTACATTACATCCCAGGTTACTTAAATACTTTAGTGTAATTGTAGTCTTCAGCAATAACAATACTATAAGAAATATCTTTAATGAAAATCTCATCAGAAAATTCTGCTGGCTGTGTTTACATAATCCCTTGTAAAAATTGTAATATGTTTTATGTTGGGCAAACTGGTAAGGATCTTTATGCTAGACTTAAGCAACATAGATATATCATGAGAACAGGACAAGAATTAAATGCTTTCTTTATTAATGTTAAAATTATGACCATTGTATTGACTGGAGTAATGCTAATTCAGTTATTAACTGTAACTCCTTCACCATGAGAAATATCATTAAATCTTCTATTATGAAATACACAAAGAATTGTAACAATAATATTAGTGAAGGTCTATACAAACTGGATAACTTTATTGTAGGCACAATTTGTAAACAATTCCCTTTCTTGTCCACATCATAAAAATCTTATGACATCCATGTTGCCAGACCCGAACACCACCATCTGGTGACGCTTGTTTACCAGTGGCGTCTTAACTACGTCTCTTCCTTGTATATCATCTGACTGTTGTACGTCTTCTGTCTCATTCTTGTGTCTCCCCTGACGATGTGATCATTACACGAAAGTGCACTTGGGAATTTATCTTGTTTCATTTTCCTGTGGTTTTGTGTATATACTAGATCACGCACACCACTGTGACTTCTTGCAATATATATATATATATATATATATATATATATATATATATATATATATATATATATATATATATATATAT
This sequence comes from Panulirus ornatus, assembly GCF_036320965.1. Lineage (NCBI taxonomy): Eukaryota > Metazoa > Arthropoda > Malacostraca > Decapoda > Palinuridae > Panulirus > Panulirus ornatus. The sequence goes on from NC_092276.1 coordinate 17,109,629, forward strand.
ATATATATATATATATATATATATTGATCCTATATTGTTGGTATATAAGCAAACGAGGAAGACATGTGTACAAGAGAAATGATTCACAGAATTACTTGTTTCTAAGTAATTAGCGACCAGTTATTATCGGTAATTAGCGATCAGTTATTATCAGTAATTAGCGATCAGTTATGATCAGTTATTCCTGGTTGGGTTGTGAACAGTGTGTTCAATGTTCATGTATATATAAGGAAGAAGAAGTGACCATCTTGTGGTTCACATGTATATGAAAATTGTTCTATAATGGGTTAAAGTGGTCGTCTTTGTAAGTAAACCTCCTGGTGATGGGTCGTCTTTGTAAGTAAACTTCCTGGTGATGGGTCGTCTTTATAAGTAAACTTCCTGGTGATGGGTCGTCTTTATAAGTAAACTTCCTGGTGATGGGTCGTCTTTGTAAGTAAACTTCCTGGTGATGGGTCGTCTTTGTAAGTAAACTTCCTGGTGATGGGTCGTATTTATAAGTAAACTTCCTGGTGATGGGTCGTCTTTATAAGTAAACTTCCTGGTGATGGGTCGTCTTAATAAGTAAACTTCCTGGTGATGGGTCGTCTTAATAAGTAAACTTCCTGGTGATGGGTCGTCTTAATAAGTAAACTTCCTGGTGATGGGTCGTCTTAATAAGTAAACTTCCTGGTGATGGGTCGTCTTTATAAGTAAACTTCCTGGTGATGGGTCGTCTTAATAAGTAAACTTCCTGGTGATGGGTCGTCTTAATAAGTAAACTTCCTGGTGATGGGTCGTCTTAATAAGTAAACTTCCTGGTGATGGGTCGTCTTAATAAGTAAACTTCCTGGTGATGGGTCGTCTTTATAAGTAAACTTCCTGGTGATGGGTCGTCTTAATAAGTAAACTTCCTGGTGATGGGTCGTCTTTATAAGTAAACTTCCTGGTGATGGGTCGTCTTTGTAAGTAAACTTCCTGGTGATGGGTCGTCTTTATAAGTAAACTTCCTGGTGATGGGTCGTCTTAGTAAGTAAACCTCCTGGTGATGGGTCGTCTTTATAAGTAAACCTGCTGACGGGTTCCCTCCCCCCCCTAGTCTTGGTCGTCCACACGAGGTCCACCTAGTATGGCAGGGCCCAACGCCCACGCCCACGCCATCAGCGGCGCCGTCCGTCATGTGCGCCGCGCGCCCCCATCAGTGAGGGCGCGGGCGTGCCGGCCTGTGTTTGTGTAGATCACCCAGCACTTGTTGATGGTGGCTGAATGGCAGGCAAACCACACCCCAGGAATGCCGCTGGGGGAGGAGGGTCACTGGATCCAGATAGGGCTGGAGAGAGGTAGAGGGAGGTGCGTGGTGTGGGGAGGGGGAGGGAGAGGTGTCCGTGGTATGGAGGAAGGTCCGTGATGGGGAAGGGAGTGGTTCGTGGTGTGGGAGGAGATGGGGAGTGTCCGTGGTGATGGGTGAGGGATGGGGGATGTCCGTGGTGTGGGAGGGGAGGTGTCCGTGGTGATGGGTTAGGGAAGGGGGATGTATGTTCAGGTGGACACTACGGGCTGACCCTGGTTACTATGGGGTCGTGCTCACCCCAGCTGGGGGGGAGGGAGGGGGGCGTGACTCCCCTTATTTGTACAAGAGTGGGCCCCTTCCCCTCCCCCCCCGGGGGGGTCAGCAGCCCCATGATTGACCTCGGCCCCGTTCAGCCCCCTGCCCGGGTCATCGTGGGGTCACACCCTCCTTAGCCCCCCATCCCCCACCCTCCCTAAACCAACCCCCTCCCCCTATCCCCTACCCCTGTATAGAACGTACAGTGGGTACAATACATCATGGGTGAAGGGTACATGGCTAGGAGGTAGGTGGAGGCCAGTATAGAACGTACAGTGGGTACAATACATCATGGGTGAAGGGTACATGGCTAGGGCGTAGGTGGAGGCCAGTATAGAACGTACAGTGGGTACAATACATCATGGGTGAAGGGTACATGGCTAGGGGGTAGGTGGAGGCCAGTATAGAACGTACAGTGGGTATGATACATCATGGGTGAAGGGTACATGGCTAGGGGGTAGGTGGAGGCCAGTATAGAACGTACAGTGGGTACAATACATCATGGGTGAAGGGTACATGGCTAGGGCGTAGGTGGAGGCCAGTATAGAACGTACAGTGGGTACAATACATCATGGGTGAAGGGTACATGGCTAGGGGGTAGGTGGAGGTCAGTATAGAACGTACAGTGGGTACAATACATCATGGGTGAAGGGTACATGGCTAGGGGGTAGGTGGAGGTCAGTATAGAACGTACAGTGGGTACAATACATCATGGGTGAAGGGTACATGGCTAGGGGGTAGGTGGAGGATAGTATAGAACGTACAGTGGGTACAATACATCATGGGTGAAAGGTACATGGCTAGGGGGTAGGTGGAGGGTAGTATAGAACGTACAGTGGGTACAATACATCATGGGTGAAGGGTACATGGCTAGGGGGTAGGTGGAGGTCAGTATAGAACGTACAGTGGGTACAATACATCATGGGTGAAAGGTACATGGCTAGGGGGTAGGTGGAGGGTAGTATAGAACGTACAGTGGGTACAATACATCATGGGTGAAGGGTACATGGCTAGGGGGTAGGTGGAGGCCAGTATAAAACGTACAGTGGCTAGGAGTGGGTGGAGGGAGGGAGGCCCCCCCCCCCTTCATGTTATAGCAGCGGCTCATCACACCTCACTGTTTATTTACGTAGTTAACGAAGTGTCTGTGAGGGAGGGGGGGCTGTCTGCCCCCCCCCCCCCCCCCCCCGTGCTTATGTACCGTCCACACAGCACAAAAACCATCTTGTATATATCATGTTACTCATTCACAAAACTCTTCCACCCCGGCCGCGCTCCACCCACCTACCTACCTACCTACCCACCCACCTACCCACCTACCCCACTTACCCACCTCTCTGTGTCTGTCGTCTTCTGTCTGTGTATCTGTGTCGGCGTGTGTTTGTGTGTCTGTCTCCTTCTGTCTATGTGTCTGTCTGTGTGTCTAGAGTCTCCTCCTGTCTATGTATCTGTTTGTGTGTCTATCGCCTTCTGTCTGTGTGTCTTTTTGTCTCCCTGTGTGTGTGTGTCTGTGTGTCTGTCGTCTTCTATTTGTGTGGGAAGTGGGAGACCAAATTGGAGGTGGAAAGATGGAGTGAAAAAGATTTTGAGTGATCGGGGCCTGAACATGCAGGAGGGTGAAAGGCGTGCAAGGAATAGACTGAATTGGAACGATGTGGTATACCGGGGTCGACGTGCTGTCAATGGATTGAACCAGAGCATGTGAAGCGTCTGGGGTAAACCATGGAAAGTTGTGTGGGGCCTGGATGTGGAAAGGGAGCTGTGGTTTCGGTGCATTATTACATGACAGCTAGAGACTGAGTGTGAACGAATGTGGCCTTTGGTGTCTTTTCCTAGCGCTACCTCGCACACATGTGGGGGGAGGGGGTTGTTATTCCATGAATGGCGAGGTGGCGATGGGAATGAATAAAGGCAGAAAGTATGAATTATGTACATGTATATATATATGTATATGTCTGTGTGTGTATATATATATGTGTACATTGACATGTATAGGTATGTATATGTGCGTGTGTGGACGTGTATGTATATACATGTGTATGTGGGTGGGTTGGGCCATTTTTTCGTCTGTTTCCTTGCGCTACCTCGCTAACGCGGGAGACAGCGACAAAGCAAAATAAAAAAAAAAAAGATATATATATATATATATATATATATATATATATATATATATATATATATATATATATATATATATATTATTATATATATATATAGATAGATAGATAGATAGATAGATAGATGCATAGATAGATAGATATAGATATATGTAGATAGCTAGATAGATTGATTGATAGATAGATAGATAGATAGATTTCTCTCTCTCTCTCTCTCTCTCTCTCTCTCTCTCTCTCTCTCTCTCTCTCTCTCTCTCTCTCTCTCTCTCTCTCTCTCTCTCTCTTTACTTAGATGTATATAGACCCACAGGAGCGTGATGGGGGAAGGCGAGATATTCGCTGGAATATTAAGTAATATGAGGGAGGGAGGTAGGAGGAGTGAGGGAGGGAGGAGTGAGTGAGGAGGAGTGAGGGAGGAGTGAGTGAGGGAGGAGTAGTGAGTGAGGGAGTGAGTGAGGGAGGAGTGAGTGAGGGAGTGAGTGAGGGAGGAGTGAGTGAGGAGTGAGTGAGGGAGGAGTGAGTGAGTGAGGGAGGAGGAGTGAGGGAGGTGGTGGTGGAGGGTAACACGAGCCAGGCCTCCCCACCTTGCCATTTGTTTATCATGTCAGCTGATCCTGGGCGTGGAGCGGGGCTCGATCCTGGTGCTCAGGGAAAATCTTACACACCACTTAGCCACCTCATGTCCCATGTCTTACCTCCTCCTCCTCCTCCTCCTCTTCCTTAAGGCTCTTAAAGACACTTGTAGTACTTAAGACTTACGACTCTATGTCTCTATGTACACCCCACACACCCCCCAAAGGCTCAGTGTTGAGATATATGCACGACAGTGCGACCCTTGAGCACGACGGTATACGACCCTTGAACACGACGGTATACGACCCTTGAGCGCGACGGTATACGACCCTTGAACACGACGGTGTACGACCCTTGAACACGATGGTATACGACCCTTGAGCACGATGGTATACGACCCTTGAGCACGATGGTATACGACCCTTGAGCACGACGGTATACGACCCTTGAGCGCGACGGTATACGACCCTTGAGCACGATGGTATACGACCCTTGAGCACGATGGTATACGACCCTTGAGCACGATGGTATACGACCCTTGAGCACGACGGTATACGACCCTTGAGCACGACGGTATACGACCCTTGAGCACGACGGTATACGACCCTTGAGCACGACGGTATACGACCCTTGAGCACGATGGTATACGACCCTTGAGCACGACGGTATACGACCCTTGAACACGACGGTATACGACCCTTGAGCACGACGGTATACGACCCTTGAACACGACGGTATACGACCCTTGAACACGATGGTATACGACCCTTGAGCACGATGGTATACGACCCTTGAGCACGACGGTATACGACCCTTGAACACGACGGTATACGACCCTTGAGCACGAAGGTATACGACCCTTGAGCACGACGGTATACGACCCTTGAGCACGACGGTATACGACCCTTGAGCACGACGGTATACGACCCTTGAACACGACGGTATACGACCCTTGAGCACGATGGTATACGGCCCTTGAGCACGACGGTATACGACCCTTGAGCACGAAGGTATACGACCCTTGAGCACGATGGTATACGATCCTTGAACACGAAGGTATACGACCCTTGAGCACGATGGTATACGACCCTTGAGCACGACGGTATACGACCCTTGAGCACGACGGTACGACCCTTGAGCACGACGGTATACGACCCTTGAGCACGATGGTATACGATCCTTGAGCACGACGGTATACGACCCTTGAGCACGACGGTATACGACCCTTGAGCACGACGGTATACGACCCTTGAACACGACGGTATACGACCCTTGAGCACGACGGTATACGACCCTTGAGCACGACGGTATACGACCCTTGAACACGACGGTATACGACCCTTGAGCACGACGGTATACGACCCTTGAGCACGATGGTATACGATCCTTGAGCACGACGGTATACGACCCTTGAGCACGACGGTATACGACCCTTGAGCACGATGGTATACGTCCCTTGAGCACGACGGTATACGACCCTTGAGCACGACGGTATACGACCCTTGAGCACGAAGGTATACGACCCTTGAGCACGATGGTATACGACCCTTGAGCACGATGGTATACGATCCTTGAGCACGACGGTATACGACCCTTGAGCACGACGGTACGACCCTTTAGCACGACGGTACGACCCTTGAGCACGACGGTACGACCCTTGAGCGTGATGGCCTTACCTTTGGACCTGTTTCTTACAGGTGAGGGTCAAAGACTAGGCAATAAGGGTCGTACTGTTGTATTTGAGGGTCATACCGTTGTATTCGAGGGTTGTACTGTTGTATTCAAGGCTCGTACTGTTGTATTCAAGGGTCGTACCTTTGTATTCAAGGGTCGTACCTTTGTATTCGAGGGTCGTACCGTTGTATTCGAGGGTCGTACCGTTGTATTCGAGGGTCGTCCCGCTGTATTCGAGGGTCGTACCGTTGTATTCGAGGGTCGTCCCGCTGTATTCGAGGGTCGTACCGCTGTATTCGAGGGTCGTACCGTTGTATTCGAGGGTCGTCCCGCTGTATTCGAGGGTCGTACCTTTGTATTCGAGGGTCGTCCCGCTGTATTCGAGGGTCGTCCCGCTGTATTCGAGGGTCGTCCCGCTGTATTCGAGGGTCGAACCGTAGTATTCAATGGTCGTATGTTGTATTCGAGGGTCGTACCGTTGTATTCGAGGGTCGTTCTCAAGGGTTACGACCTGGTCAGCCCTTAAGGGCCTAACCCCCACGTCTTGCAGGACCAACAACACAGGAGGGCACACGCCCTGATCCAGGGGCCCTTCCGTCCAGCGTTGCCACGTCCTGATCCAGGGGCCCTTCTGTCCAGCGTTGCCACGTCTTTGAAAACTCCTCTCCACCACACGCTTGGCACCCTGCTTCCAGGGCATCGAACCCATACACTACAAGCACCAGGTAGACAAGCTGCAAACATGGATAAACACTCCAACCATCCAGGATCACCTCCTTGATTTGGTTGTTTGCATTGTTTAGCGTTCCTGACCGTGAGGCCGCCCAGGGTCGAGCGCATAGGTTCGAATCCTAGCTGCGGCAGTCGGTCCACAGTCAACCCAGCTGTTCATCAGCCCTTAAGGGTTGGTTGATGAAAGGAGTACCTGGCTCAGACTATAGCATATATATATATATATATATATATATATATATATATATATATATATATATATATATATATATATATATATATATATATATAATTTATACAAACAGATAATTTGGATAATTTGGTCTTGCTCTGAGAAACTTACTTAGTCCTTTCCTCAATAAGTTAGTTATGGATTTACCTTGAGAATGGGACTTGTAACTTCAATCAGTAATTACCTAATTGTCTTGTTTCGATACGTGGATGATGTGTGCTCATTGTAACCAACCTAACAAAATTGTCATGTTTTCCTTTAGTTAATTATAAATAACATTAACCACAACATCAAATTGTAGATGAAATGGGGGGGAAGGCAAATGGCCTTTTCTAGATATGCTGATAACTGATAACTGATAATTAGATGTGCTGATAACTGATAACTGATAATTAGATGTGCTGATAACTGATAACTAGATGTGCTGATAACTGATAATTAGATGTGCTGATAACTGATAACTAGATGTGCTGATAACTGATAATTAGATGTGCTGATAACTGATAACTGATAACTAGATGTGCTGATAACTGATAATTGATAACTAGATGTGCTGATAACTGATAACTGATAACTAGATGTGCTGATAACTGATAACTGATAACTAGATGTGCTGATAACTGATAACTGATAACTAGATGTGCTGATAACTGATAACTGATAATTAGATGTGCTGATAACTGATAACTGATAACTAGATGTGCTGATAACTGATAATTAGATATGCTGATAACTGATAACTGATAATTAGATGTGCTGATAACTGATAACTGATAACTAGATGTGCTGATAACTGATAACTAAGGCATGTGATCACTTGTACCTCAAGTTCTACATAAAGTCTACATATGATGCTTCTACGTATTAAAATGTCTGTAGTTATATATATAAGAACTAATGATATATGATGCTATACGCCTGGTACATGAATGTAGTCATATAAGACGTAAGTATAAGCAGTTATATTATCCTAACTGGTCTGTGAACAACTGGTCTGTGAACAACTGGTCTGTGAACAATTGGTCTGTGAACACTTGGTCTGTGAACAACTGGTCTGTGAACAACTGGTCTGTGAACAACTGGTCTGTGTACAATTGGTCTGTGAACAACTGGTCTGTGAACAACTGGTCTGTGAACAATTGGTCTGTGAACACTTGGTCTGTGAACAACTGGTCTGTGAACAAGTGGTGTGTGAACAACTGGTCTGTGAACAACTGGTGTGTGAACAACTGGTCTGTGAACAACTGGTCTGTGAGCAACTGGTCTGTGAACAACTGGTCTGTGAACAACTGGTCTGTGAGCAACTGGTGTGTGAACAACTGGTGTGTGAACAATTGGTCTGTGAACACTTGGTCTGTGAACAACTGGTGTGTGAACAACTGGTGTGTGAACAATTGGTCTGTGAACACTTGGTCTGTGAACAACTGGTCTGTGAACAACTGGTGTGTGAACAATTGGTCTGTGAACAAACCTTACTGGAAAGGTAGGAAGGTATTATATGGATCTTGTTACAGAAATGTAGAAAATGATGATCAATGTAAATATTCGGTGTGGCTTTGTTCACACAGTTTAGAAAACGTGAGACAGGTGTTCACATAACACACACATACACACACACACACACACACACACACACACACACACACACACAAACATACACACACATACACACACACACACACACACACATACACACACACACACACACACACACACACACACACACACACACACAAACATACACACACACACACACACACACACACACACATACACACACACACACACACACACACACACACACACACACACACACACACACATACACACACACACACACACACACACACACACACACACACACACACACACACACACACACACACACACACACACACACACACACATACACACACACACACACACACACATACACACACACACACATATGTATATATATGTATTATACTTAATCGCTGTTTTCCGCTTCAGCGTGGTAGCGCCAGGAAACGGGAAGAATGGCCCATCTACACATATACACATATATACATACTCGCTCATATATGCACATATACATACATATACTTATCAATACACACACACACACACACACACACGTATATATATATATATATATATATATATATATATATATATATATATATATATATATATATATATATATATATATATATATATATATATATATATATATATATATTGGTATATAGAGAGTAGAGCTTCGTACATCCGGGTTGTGTTACCTGGAGACCCGGATGTTGTTAACCAACCGGTCGAGGTGCCCCACTTGCCCCATGACAATTGACCCTCAGTCCGTTTTCTCTGGCCGCTCCCTCGTTTTCTTTCATCCCAGATTTCGCGCCTGGGCGGCTCCCTGTGCGGGATTACCAGGTAAATTGCGCTGCACAGTAACTATCCGGGTCGTAATCTGTGTATCGCTTTAATTGAAAACATTGTTGGTCGGGCCAAAGAATTAAGTGGCTGGGGGGGGGGGGGGGGGTTGAGGGGGGGGGACTACCCTCCAAAAAAAAAATAGAGGGGGGGGTTGGGTTGGGGGGGTCCCCTGCCTGACCAGGGATGAGGGGCTTAAGCCAGGCCTGAGTGGCTGGCTGAGATGATGAGGTGAGGTGGTAGAGGGGGGGTGACGTGCAGATTGGGGGAGGGGGGGCCCCCCGCCCTCCTCAGGTGTAACACAGCGTAATCCAAGCCTGACCGTTTGTGTGTCCCCGCCGTCCCCTGACCATTGTTGTCCCCTCCCTGTCTCCCCTCCCTGTCCCCTCCCTGTCCCCTCCCCCACCCTGGCGTCCTCTCCGGAGCATCACCCGTTGGCAGGGTGATCTACGAAAGGGGGGGGGAAGGGGGTAGAGAGAGAGAGAGAGAGAGAGAGAGAGAGAGAGAGAGAGAGAGAGAGAGAGAGAGAGAGAGAGAGAGACAGACAGACAGACAGAGAGAGAGAGAGAGAGAGAGAGAGAGAGAGAGAGAGAGAGAGAGAGAGAGAGAGAGAGAGAGAGAGAGACAGACAGACAGACAGACAGAGAGAGAGAGAGAGAGAGAGAGAGAGAGAGAGAGAGAGAGAGAGAGAGAGAGAGAGAGAGAGAGAGAGACAGACAGACAGACAGACAGACAGAGAGAGAGAGAGAGAGACAGAGAGAGAGAGAGACAGAGAGAGAGAGAGAGAGAGAGAGAGAGAGAGACAGAGAGACAGAGAGACAGAGAGAGAGAGAGAGAGAGAGAGAGAGAGAGAGAGAGAGAGAGAGAGAGAGAAAGAAAGATAATATCATATCTCTTAAGTGTTTTTTCTTCACCTTCAAAATTCGGGTTCATTTCTGAGCGATGGAATTAGTTTGGTTGCTCGTGTTTGTATTTACCGTTTCTGATCAAGTTTTGATGACCAGCGGGGTATGAGTGTGGGACATGGAGTATTGCGTCACTCACTTTATACTTTATATTGCGTCATTCAATTGATATTGCGTCATTCACTTTATACTTTGTATTGCGTCATTCACTTCATACTTTATATTGCGTCAGTCACTTTATACCATATATTGCGTCATTCAATTGATATTGCGTCATTCACTTTATATTGCATCATTGACTTTATATTGCGTCAATCACTTTATACTTTATATTGCGTCATTCACTTTATACTTGACATTGCGTCATTCACTTTATACTTGACATTGCGTCATTGACTTTATACTTGACATTGCGTCATTCACTTTATACTTTACATTGCGTCATTCACTTTATACTTAACATTGCGTCATTCACTTTATACTTTACATTGCGTCATTCACTTTATACTTGACATTGCGTCATTCACTTTATACTTTACATTGCGTCATTGACTTTATACTTTACATTGCGTCATTCACTTTATACTTGACATTGCGTCATTCACTTTATACTTGACATTGCGTCATTCACTTTATACTTGACATTGCGTCATTCACTTTATACTTTACATTGCGTCATTCACTTTATACTTGACATTGCGTCAATCACTTTATACTTTATATTGCGTCATTCACTTTATACTTGACATTGCGTCATTCACTTTATACTTGACATTGCGTCATTCACTTTATACTTGACATTGCGTCATTCACTTTATACTTGACATTGCGTCATTCACTTTATACTTTACATTGCGTCATTCACTTTATACTTTACATTGCGTCATTGACTTTACACTTTACATATCAAACTGTACCACCTGACCCATTGTCTGTTTTCTTATATGTTGTTGAGCCTCGCATCCTGTATTATAACACTACACGGTTTACAGTCTCGTGGTTCTAATGATGGTGATGGCCGATGTACATTGTTATGAATTTATATCAATTTTGAGTAATCTAAATTGCCACGTCTTGCCACCACTCCAACACTCTGGTCTAAATCATTTTGAAACTTTAGACAGTCTCTCTCTCTCTCTCTCTCTCTCTCTCTCTCTCTCTCTCTCTCTCTCTCTCTCTCTCTCTCTCTCTCTCTCTCTCTCTCTCTCTCTCTCTCTCTCTCTCTATCTCTCTAAGAAGGCGACTATATGATATAGGTTGGTTGGAGTTCTGATATAGGTTTCCTTCCTATACCACATCACCCCAGCGTGTCACACAGCCAGGCCTTCACCTTCAGCGACCAATCAAAACACAGGAAGAAAATGGAAGAAAACGTGATGTAAGACAGAAATCAACCACTGCATCTCCCCTCCTGTATATTGATAGATACCTGGTATCAGTTATTATCACTTCTTATCAGGACTTATACCAGCAATGGCGTCAGTTATCAGTCAGGGAGTAGGTAAGAAAGAAAACGTACTGGGCGTTCTCCCATACTATTCTCACTTTCCTATAGAATCTCCAGGGCAGTGTACCTTGCCGTACCTTCCTCAGCTGTTGTGCCGGAGGGCGAGGTGGGGAGGCAGATGACCTCGTCTGTCCCTCCCATGCACTGTCATCTGTCCCTCCCATGCACTGTCTTCTGTCCCTCCCATGCACTACCTGTCCCTCCCATGCACTACCTGTCCCTCCCATGCACTACCTGTCCCTCCCATGCACTACCTGTCCCTCCCATGCACTACCTGTCCCTCCCATGCACTACCTGTCCCTCCCATGCACTACCTGTCCCTCCCATGCACTGTCTTCTGTCCCTCCCATGCACTACCTGTCCCTCCCATGCACTACCTGTCCCTCCCATGCACTACCTGTCCCTCCCATGCACTGTCTTCTGTCCCTCCCATGCACTACCTGTCCCTCCCATGCACTACCTGTCCCTCCCATGCACTACCTGTCCCTCCCATGCACTGTCTTCTGTCCCTCCCATGCACTACCTGTCCCTCCCATGCACTACCTGTCCCTCCCATGCACTACCTGTCCCTCCCATGCACTGTCTTCTGTCCCTCCCATGCACTACCTGTCCCTCCCATGCATACAACACGTGTGTTCAGTTGTGTGTTCCGTGTTCCAGAGGAACACGGTTCCGTTCCCCATACCAAGGGTGTTCCGTGCGCCATATTGCTCCATGCTGCACAGCAACACTTACCTTGACCCCACCCACACTACACCCACACCCACACCCACACCCACACCCACACCACACCCACACCACACCCACACCCACACCACACCCACACCCACACCCACACCCACACCACACCCACACTACACCCACACCCACACCCACACCCACACTACACCCACACCCACACCCACACCACACCACACCACACCACACCCACACTACACCCACACCCACACCCACACTACACCCACACCCACACCCACACCCACACCCACACCACACCCACACTACACCCACACCCACACTACACCCACACCCACACCCACACCACACCCACACCCACACCCACACCCACACCACACCCACACTACACCCACACCCACACCCACACCCACACCCACACCCACACCACACCCACACCCACACCCACACCCACACCCACACCACACCCACACCCACACCCACACCACACCCACACCCACACCCACACCCACACCACACCCACACCCACACCCACACCCACACCACACCCACACCCACACCCACACCCACACCCACACCCACACCACACCCACACCACACCCACACCCACACCACACCCACACCCACACCCACACCACACCACACCCACACCCACACCCACACCACACCCACACCCACACCCACACCACACCCACACCCACACCCACACCACACCCACACCCACACCCACACCCACACCACACCCACACCCACACCACACCACACCACACCCACACCCACACCACACCCACACCCACACCCACACCCACACCCACACCACACCCACACCACACCCACACCCACACCACACCCACACCCACACCACACCACACCCACACCCACACCCACACCCACACCACACCCACACCACACCCACACCCACACCCACACCACACCCACACCCACACCCACACCACATCCACACCCACACAACACACCACACCCACACAACACCCACACCACACCCACACTCACACACACACCCACAGCACACCCACACCACACCCACACCCACACTATCTCTCACGACTCATTTGCATATGATTTCCCATCAAGGCAATGTGAACACTGTCGCCCTATGTGAACACTGTCATCCTATATGTGAACACTGTCACCCTATGTGAACACTGTCACACTATGTGAACACTGTCACCCTATGTGAACACTATCACCCTGTGTGAACACCGTCACACTATGTGAACACTGTCGCCCTATGTGAACACTGTCATCCTATATGTGAACACTGTCACCCTATGTGAACACTGTCACACTATGTGAACACTGTCACCCTATGTGAACACTATCACCCTGTGTGAACACCGTCACACTATGTGAACACTTTCGCCCTATGTGAACACTGTCACCCTATGTGAACACTGTCACCCTATGTGAACACTTTCACCCTATGTGAACACTGTCACCCTATGTGAACACTGTCACCCTATGTGAACACTGTCACCCTATGTGAACACCGTCACACTATGTGAACACTGTCGTGAACACCGTCACCCTATGTGAACACTGCCACCCTATGTGAACACTGTCACCCTATGTGAACACTTTCACCCTATGTGAACACTGTCACCCTATGTGAACACCGTCACCCTATGTGAACACTTTCACCCTATGTGAACACTGTCACCCTATGTGAACACCGTACTCTATGTGAACACTGTCACCCTATGTGAACACCATCACCCTATGTGAACAGTCACCCTATGTGAACACTGTCACCCTATGTGAACACCGAACTCTATGTGAACACTGTCACCCTATGTGAACACTGTCACCCTATGTGAACACTGTCACCCTATGTGAACACCGTCACCTTATGTGAACACCGTACTCTATGTGAACACTGTCACACTATGTGAACATCGTCACCCTATGTGAACACTGTCACCCTATGTGAACACCGTCACCCTATGTGAACACTGTCACCCTATGTGAACACCGTCACCCTATGCGAACACCGTCACCCTATGTGAACATCGTCACCCTATGTGGACACCATCACCCTATGTGAACATCGTCACCCTATGTGAACACCGTCACCCTATGCGAACACCGTCACCCTATGTGAACATCGTCACCCTATGTGAACACTGTCACACTATGTGAACACCGTCACCCTATGTGAACATCGTCACCCTATGTGAACACTGTCACACTATGTGAACACCGTCACCCTATGTGAACATCGTCACCCTATGTGAACACTGTCACCCTATATGTGAACACTGTCACCCTATGTGAACACCGTATTCTATGTGAACACTGTCACCCTATGTGAACACTGTCACCCTATGTGAACACTGTCACCCTATGTGAACACCGTCACCCTATGTGAACACTGTCACCCTATGTGAACACCGTCACCCTATGTGAACACTGTCACCCTATGTGAACACCGTCACCCTATGTGAACACTGTCACCCTATGTGAACACCGTCACCCTATGTGAACACTGTCACCCTATGTGAACACCGTCACCCTATATGTGAACACCGTCACCCTATGTGAACACTGTCACCCTATGTCAACACTGTCACCCTATGTGAACACCGTCACCCTATATGTGAACACCGTCACCCTATGTGAACACCGTCACCCTATGTGAACACTGGGGACTGAGCATGGGGGGGGAGGAGGGAAACATGTCACCCATGACGGTGTTTACGCCCATATAAAGTCTGATGGATGACCCCCCCTCACCCCCCCCCCCCGACCACTGGAGAGAGAGAGAGAGAGAGAGAGAGAGAGAGAGAGAGAGAGAGAGAGAGAGAGAGAGAGAGACAGGGGAGCTTAGGGAAGCAGAGCGGCTTTCCCGCCTCCCCTCCTGTATTGTATCACCTGGGGAAGGTCTCACCCCCTCCCCTCCCCCTAGTGTTTAAACAGTGGCTGGTCCGGGGGTGTGGCTGGTCCAGTGGTACATTGTACTGGGTGTAGCAGCTGCTGGGTGCCCACTGTCTCCCTCTCACTCCCCACTATGGCTATCCTGCCTCCCCCTCTACCCCACCCACCCACCCCTACCACAGTCCCCATCCTGGGTGTACTGGGTCCTCCACAGTCTTCATCATGGGTGTACTGGGTCCCCTACAGTCCCCATCATGGGTGTACTGGGTCCCCCACCACGGTCCCCATCCTGGGTGTACTGGGACCTCCACAGTCCCCATCATGGGTGTACTGGGTCCTCCACAGTCCCCATCATGGGTGTACTGGGTCCTCCACAGTCCCCATCATGGATGTACTGGGTCCTCCACAGTCCCCATCATGGGTGTACTGGGTCCCCCACAGTCCCCAACCTGGGTGTACTGTGTCCCCACCACAGTCCCCATCATGGGTGTACTGGGTCACCCACCACAGTCCTCATCATGGGTGTACTGGGTCCCCGTAGTCCCCATCATGGGTGTACTGGATCCCCCACCACGGTCCCCATCATGGGTGTACTGGGTCCTCCACCACAGTCCCCATCATGGGTGTACTGGGTCCCCCACGGTCCCCATCATGGGTGTACTGGGTCCCCCACAGTCCCCATCCTGGGTGTACTGTGTCCCCCACCACGGTTCCCATCATGAGTGTACTGGGTCCTCCCACAGTCCCCATCATGGGTGTACTGGGTCCTCCACAGTCCCCATCATGGGTCTACTGGGTCCTCCACAGTCCCCATCATGGGTGTACTGGGTCCCCTCCACAGTCCCCATCATGGATGTACTGTGTCCCCCACGGTCCCCATGATGGATGCACTGTGTCCCCCACCACGGTCCCCATCATGAGTGTACTGGGTCCTCCACAGTCCCCATCCTGGGTGTACTGTGTCCCCCACCACGGTCCCCATCATGGGTGTACTGTGTCCCCCACCACGGTCCCCATCATGGGTGTACTGGGTCCACCCACAGTCCCCATCATGGGTGTACTGTGTCCCCCACCACGGTCCCCATCCTGGGTGTACTGGGTCCTCCACAGTCCCCATCATGGGTGTACTGGGTCCTCCACAGTCCCCATCATGGGTGTACTGGGTCCTCCCACAGTCCCCATCATGGGTGTACTGGGTCCCTCCACAGTCCCCATCATGGGTGTACTGGGTCCCTTACGGTCCCCATCATGGGTGTACTGGGTTCCCCACGGTCCCCATCCTGGGTGTACTGGGTCCTCCCACAGTCCCCATCATGGGTGTACTGGGTCCCTCCACAGTCCCCATCATGGGTGTACTGGGTTCCCCACGGTCCCCATCATGGGTGTACTGGGTCCCCCACGGTCCCCATCATGGGTGTACTGGGTCCCCCACAGTCCCCATCATGGGTGTACTGGGTCCCCCACAGTCCCCATCATGGGTGTACTGGGTCCCCGTAGTCCCCATCATGGGTGTACCGAGTCCCCCACGGTCCCCATCATGGGTGTACTGGGTCCCCGTAGTCCCCATCATAGGTGTACTGGGTCCCCCACAGTCCCCATCATGGGTGTACTGGGTCCCCCACGGTCCCCATCATGGGTGTACCGAGTCCCCCACGGTCCCCATCATGGGTGTACTGGGGGACATAACGTATCCACTGGGGACCAGTAGTGTACTGGGCTGTGTATTTCAACACATGTAGGTGACGTCACATCCACTCTGTCTGTGTATGTGTATGTGTGTGTGTGTTTGTGTGTGTGTGTGTGTGTGTGTGTATGTGTGTATGTATGTGTATGTGTGTGTGTGTGTGTGTGTGTGTGTGTGTGTGTCACAATGAACAATACAGTATGACTGTATGAGACATGATGTATTCTTGTATTCTGAGTGTTGTATGATCTCGTGTTCTGGCAACCAATGAGTGGCAAACATTAATGTTACGTAACCAATCAGGAGCCACCATTAGATTTGTTCATCCAATCAGGAGTCAGCATTAGATTCGCTCAGCCAATCAGAGGTAATCATTCATTTAACTCCTCCGCCGATGATTATGTATCTAATCTCTCTGACCAATCGCAAGAACCGGTTCTATTCATCGAATCAGCAGCGCTGGTGTCTAATCTCAGTCGACCAGTAAGAACATAGGAATGTATCTCTCCAGCCAATCACAGGAAAGCTTACAGTTATCCTCACTTCCCAATAACCAATCACAGAAAAGAGCTTACAGGTCATCCCCTCACAGCCAATCACAGGAGATCTCTCTGTCTCCCCTTCCCGCCAACCAATCACATGACGAGTTGGCAACAGCTCACCTACCAAGCAGCCAATGACAGGAGAGCTTTCAGCCCACGCACATCAACACCCAACCAATGGCAATAGTCCACACTTTCATCGTGTATAACGAGGCCTCAAATGTCGTCGTTAAACATATGTATAACAAGGACTCTTGTCGTCGTTGAACACATTAGTTATAACGAGGCCTCATGTTGACGTTAAACACGTGTATAACGAGGCCTCAATGTCGTCGTTAAACATATCATGTATAACGAGACCTCAATATCATCGTTAAACACATCAAGTATAACGAGGCCTCAATATCATCGTTAAACACATCATGTATAACGAGGCCTCAATTTCGTCGTTGAACATATCATGTAGAACGAGGCCTCATATATCGTCGTTGAACACATGATGTATAACGAAGTCTCATACATCGTCGTTGAACACATGATGTATATCGAGACCTCAATATCGTCGTTAAACACTCCATGTATAACGAGACCTCACGTAGTTAAACACATCATGTATAACGAGGCTTCAATGTCATCGTTAAACATATGTATAACGAAGCCTCACATGTTAAACACATCATGTATAACGAGGCCTCAATATCGTCGTTCAACACATCATGTATAACGAGACCTCACGTAGTTAAACACATCATGTATAACGAGGCCTCAATGTCATCGTTAAACATATGTATAACGAGGCCTCACATGTTAAACACATCATGTATAACGAGGCCTCAATATCATCGTTAAACATATCATGTACAACGAGGTCTCATACAACGTCGTTGAACACATGATGTATAACGAGGCCTTCATACGTCATCGTTAAACATATCATGTACAACAAGGTCTCATACATCGTCGTTGAACACATCATGTATAACTAGGCCTTCATACGTCATCGTTAAACATATGTACAACGAGGTCTCATACATCGTCGTTGAACACATCATGTATAACGAGGCCTTCATACGTCATCGTTAAACATATCATGTACAACGAGGTCTCATACATCGTCGTTGAACACATGATGTATAACGAGGCCTTCATACGTCATCGTTAAACATATCATGTACAACGAGGTCTCATACATCGTCGTTGAACACATGATGTATAACGAGGCCTTCATACGTCATCGTTAAACATATGTACAACGAGGTCTCATACATCGTCGTTGAACACATGATGTATAACGAGGCCTTCATACGTCATCGTTAAACATATCATGTACAACGAGGTCTCATACATCGTCGTTCAACACATGATGTATAACGAGGCCTTCATACGTCATCGTTAAACAGTAGGAGCCTGGAGTGGGCGACACTCCATCATCTCCTCCCTCCATCAGCGTTGTTTAGCCAATCACCAATCGACATCAAAAACGGTGCGGGAAAACAGCTTTGATTAGAGATTATTCAGCCAATCAACTGTCATAACTAACACGATTTGGGGGGGCGGGGGGGGGGGGGGCGGCCTGTCATTTACCCAACCCTGAAACAATGGAGCAAAAAAATTGTTCAACATATCAGCCATGTTTATTGAATTATGTACTTTAACTGCCAGGAAATAAATATGTCAGGGCATATATATATATATATATATATATATATATATATATATATATATATATATATATATATATATATATATATATATATATATATATATACAGTGTCTGTCTGTCTGTCTGTCTATCTGAGTGTGTGTGTCTGTCTGTATGTCTGTCTATCTGTATCTGTGTGTCTGTCTGTCTGTCTGTCTGTGTGTCTATTTGTGTGTTACCGGACTCCTCCTGCACATGGTGGCACTACGAGAGGGAAAAAAACCCTGGCTTCCAAGGCGTCTATCGTGTCCCAGCTACTGATTGTAGCGCAGCTTACAGATCACATAAACTATAGTTCCTGGATGTGTATGATGATGATGTATATGATTCACATGTATATAATTAATTAATGATAGATAACTCCAGGACCCATTTCCAGGGCCTATTGCAACGTCAAAACTGCGCTACAATCAGCAGCAGGGGAATGATAGACTCCTTTATAAGTCCAAAGTCAAGACTGCCTCGCTGAAGGTGACTTTTCACTCGCATTGTGACGTGCAGGCGGAGTCCGGTAACACACACACACACACAAACACACATATTATATATATATATATATATATATATATATATATATATATATATATATATATATATATATATATATATATATATATATACCCAAACATTTCCATAGAGCGATATAATTGCTTTATTTCCGTGATACAAATTTCCAATCATGTTCTGTATTGGTTCACTATTTTGAAATTTAATTACAAATGTTTGAGTGTTCGGTGTACCATGAACAGTTGACCCAATATATAAAATGTTTTACTTATATATTGTTTTAATATGTAGTCATCATATATTGTTTTATAATGTTTTAATATGCTTTCTTTATATATTTTCATATAATGTTTTAATGTTTTCTTGATATATTGTTTTATAATGTTTTAATATGATGTCTTTATATATTTTCATATAATGTTTTAATGTTTTCTTGATATAGTTGTGTAATGTTTTGATATGTTTTCTATATATATTGTTACATAATGTTTTCATATATATATATATTTTTTTTTTTTTTTTTTTTTTATACTTTGTCGCTGTCTCCCGCGTTTGCGAGGTAGCGCAAGGAAACAGACGAAAGAAATGGCCCAACCCCCCCCCCCCCCATACACATGTACATACACACGTCCACACACGCAAATATACATACCTACACAGCTTTCCATGGTTTATATATATATATATATATATATATATATATATATATATATATATATATATATATATATATAT
This sequence comes from Panulirus ornatus, assembly GCF_036320965.1. Classification (NCBI taxonomy): domain Eukaryota; kingdom Metazoa; phylum Arthropoda; class Malacostraca; order Decapoda; family Palinuridae; genus Panulirus; species Panulirus ornatus. The sequence continues at coordinate 17,130,127 of NC_092276.1, forward strand.
ATATATATATATATATATATATATATATATTGTACCATTAAGATTAAGCTATCGTAAGCAATGATTCCATAGCGAATGTGTAGATCATATATATTCTAATGTCTCTGTGTCATTGTTTAATATTCTTAGTGTATTTGTTAATCTTAGACAGCGTTATGTATTTGTGGATATGTAGGTTATTGGTAAACATGTGTATATTTATAACTGCCTATGTTTATTGTACGGGGTGGGAGTCGTACAGTGGTGGATGCCCATCTCTTGTACTGTACGGGGAGGGAGTTGTACAGTGGTGAGTGCCCGTCTCTTGTACTGTACGGGGAGGGGGATGTACACTGGTGGGTGCCCATCTCTTGTACTGTACGGGGAGGGAGTCGTACAGTGGTGGGTGCCCATCTCTTGTACTGTACGGGGAGGGAGTTGTACAGTGGTGAGTGCCCGTCTCTTGTACTGTACGGGGAGGGGGTTGTACACTGGTGGGTGCCCATCTCTTGTACTGTACGGGGAGGGAGTTGTACAGTAGTGGGTGCCCATCTCTTGTACTGTACGGGGAGGGAGTTGTACAGTGGTGGGTGCCCATCTCTTGTACTGTACGGGGAGGGAGTTGTACAGTGGTGAGTGCCCATCACTTGTACTGTACGGGGAGGGGGTTGTACAGTGGTGGGTGCCCATCTCTTGTACTGTACGGGGAGGGAGTTGTACAGTGGTGGGTGCCCATCTCTTGTACTGTACGGGGAGGGAGTTGTACAGTGGTGGGTGCCCATCTCTTGTACTGTACGGGGAGGGAGTTGTACAGTGGTGGGTGCCCATCTCTTGTACTGTACGGGGAGGGAGTTGTACAGTGGTGAGTGCCCGTCTCTTGTACTGTACGGGGAGGGAGTTCTAGTGAATCATATACTATTCACCTGTGAATCATGGACTGTACACCAGTGAATCATGTACTGTACACCAGTGAATCATGTACTGTACACTAGTGAATCATGTACTGTACACCAGTGAATCATGTACTGTACACCAGTGAATCATGTACTGTACACCAGTGAATCATGGGCTGTACACCAGTGAATCATGTACTGTACACCAGTGAATCATGTACTGTACACCAGTGAATCATGTACTGTACACCAGTGAATCATGTACTGTACACTAGTGAATCATGTACTGTACACCAGTGAATCATGTACTGTACACTAGTGAATCATGTACTGTACACCTGTGAATCATGGGCTGTACACCTGTGAATCATGTACTGTACACCTGTGAATCACTTACTGTACAACAATGAATCATGTACTGTACACCAGTGAATCATGTACTGTACACCAGTGAATCATGTACTGTACACCAGTGAATCATGTACTGTACACCAGTGAATCATGTACTGTACACCAGTGAATCATGTACTGTACACCAGTGAATCATGTACTGTACACCAGTGAATCATGTACTGTACACCAGTGAATCATGTACTGTACACCAGTGAATCATGTACTGTACACCAGTGAATCATGTACTGTACACCAGTGAATCATGTACTGTACACCAGTGAATCATGTACTGTACAACAGTGAATCATGTACTGTACACCAGTGAATCATGTACTGTACACCAGTGAATCATGTACTGTACAACAGTGAATCATGTACTGTACACCAGTGAATCATGTACTGTACACCAGTGAATCATGTACTGTACACCAGTGAATCATGTACTGTACAACAGTGAATCATGTACTGTACAACAGTGAATCATGTACTGTACACCAGTGAATCATGTACTGTACAACAATGAATCATGTACTGTACAACAGTGAATCATGTACTGTACACCAGTGAATCATGTACTGTACACCAGTGAATCATGTACTGTACAACAATGAATCATGTACTGTACAACAGTGAATCATGTACTGTACACCAGTGAATCATGTACTGTACAACAATGAATCATGTACTGTACAACAGTGAATCATGTACTGTACACCAGTGAATCATGTACTGTACACCAGTGAATCATGTACTGTACACCAGTGAATCATGTACTGTACACCAGTGAATCATGTACTGTACACCAGTGAATCATGTACTGTACAACAATGAATCATGTACTGTACAACAGTGAATCATGTACTGTACACCAGTGAATCATGTACTGTACACCAGTGAATCATGTACTGTACACCAGTGAATCATGTACTGTACACCAGTGAATCATGTACTGTACACCAGTGAATCATGTACTGTACACCAGTGAATCATGTACTGTACACCAGTAAATCATGTAATATACACCAGTGAATCATGTACTGTACACCAGTGAATCATGGACTGTACACCAGTGAATCATGGGCTGTACACCAGTGAATCATGGACTGTACACCAGTGAATCATGTACTGTACACCAGTGAATCATGTACTGTACACCAGTGAATCATGTACTGTACACCAGTGAATCATGGGCTGTACACCAGTGAATCATGTACTGTACACCAGTGAATCATGTACTGTACACTAGTGAATCATGTACTGTACACCAGTGAATCATGTACTGTACACCAGTGAATCATGTACTGTACACCAGTGAATCATGTACTGTACACCAGTGAATCATGGGCTGTACACCAGTGAATCATGGACTGTACACCAGTGAATCATGTACTGTACACCAGTGAATCATGGGCTGTACACCTGTGAATCATCATTTACCCATCCCGTCAAACGTACACCTCAGTAGAATAATTAACTTAATTTTATTCACTATTTATTTGGACGAGATTATAATTAACAACTTTGCTCATGTGTTTTTCTTGATTTATATAATTACATGAATAATTGGATAATATATATATATATATATATATATATATATATATATATATATATATATATATATATATATATATATATATATATATATATTTATTTATTTATTTATTTATTTGTTTACACACATGCTCTCCATTTCTCACGTGAGCGTGGTAGCATCAAGAAAAGCTGACAGTCTTCAAGTGAAGAATTCTCACTTGGTTTCTTGCTCTGTTGTTTTTTTTGAAAAATGATAGTGGGGAGGATTTCCAGCCCCCCGCTCCCGCCCCTCTTAAGTCACCTACTACGACACGCAGGGAATACGTGTCAAGTATTCTTTCTCCCCTATCCCCAGGGATAATGTGTACGAGTAGGAAGAGAAGAAAGTGATTGGTTCCCAGTGAATGTTGGTTTGCGGCAGGGGTGCGTGATGTCTCCATGGTTGTTTAATGTTTATGGATGGGGTGGTTAGGGAGGTGAATGCAAGAGTTTTGGAGAGAGGGGCAAGTATGCAGTCTGTTGTGGATGAGAGGGCTTGGGAAGTGAGTCAGTTGTTGTTCGCTGATGATACAGCGCTGGTGGCTGATTCGGGTGAGAAACTGCAGAAGCTGGTGACTGACTTTGGTAAAGTGTGTGAAAGAAGAAAGCTGAGAGTAAATGTGAATAAGAGCAAGGTTATTAGGTATGGCAGGGTTGAGGGACAAGTCAATTGGGAGGTAAGTTTGAATGGAGAAAAACCGGAGGAAGTGAAGTGTTTTAGATATCTGGGAGTGGATTTGGCAGCGGATGGAACCATGGAAGCGGAAGTGAATCATAGGGTGGGGGAGGGGGCGAAGGTTCTGAGGGCGCTGAAGAATTGTAGACAATCACATGTTTACCAAATGGCGTCCTAGCTCCGTCTCTTCGTTGTATATCAACTGACTGTTATATTTCTCTCTTGTGTCTCCCCTGATGATGATGTGATTATTACACGAAAGTGCACTTGGCAACTTATCGTGTTTCATTTTCCTCGTTGACTCATATATATATATATATATATATATATATATATATATATATATATATATATATATATATATATATATATATATATATATATATATATATATATATATATATATATATATATAGTCTAGAACGACTATGAACAGTTAAAAGCACCAGTTACTGTCACCCTAGACTGTTCATAACTGTCTAACATTGTGAGGTCTAACATATGATCATTCAAAATGTTGTTAAAAAGTTGAGTGAATTTCAGTGATGTGTTGCTCGGGTTATCATGGGTTGTGGTTGTAGGCTGTGTGTGGTGGCAGGGGTTGTAGTGGGTTGTGGTATTGTGGTTGTATGTTGTGTGTGGTTGTAGGGGCTGGTGTAACCTTTGTGTGTCACCTTCACTTGTATACAATGGTAATTCATCATTTTCGCGATGGTTGGAGCTGTGTGGTAGCGCGTGTGGTAGCGCGTGTGGTAGCGTGTGTGGTAGCGCGTGTGGTAGCGTGTGTGGACGCTGGTAGGAGCACCACAGAAACCTTTTGTGTTGTAGGAATTATAACATAGCCATGTATGGCTGAACCACATACCCATTTATCATCACGTCTCGACCAACACAACCTCAACTTCTGTGGGGTTACGCCTTTGTGGCCAGGCTCCGTGAGGTTGTTGAACGAGGTTTCGCTTCCCACGGTTCGAAACCTGCTTCATGAACCCTCGAGACAGCAGCCACCCACCCACCTTCAGTTGGCTCTGAAGCACCGGAGACGAGACAGGTGTCGACCCGAGCGAACCACCAAGCCAAGCTGGACCATATTGTGTCCACGTCGCTCACGTACGCCGCGTCGCGTTACGCATGATTTATGTGCGTCATGTGGTCAGGTCGTGACCTGGTGAGAGCCTGGTGGTATGACCTCAGTGACCCCCCCCCCCCCCCCCCCCCCCCCCGCGCGAACGAACGCGACATTCCTCAAGTTCGACAACTGTTGGGGTGGGAGGTACGAGGTCGCTGGGTCGGGACGCCCTTACCTTACCCCATCCTGAGGGCGTAGCGACGGCGGATACGATAACCTGCGAGGCATTGGGTACTTCCTCCCTACCTTAGGGGGGGGAAGAGGACTTGCAGGTCGGTTTCTAACCCCCCTTCCCAGTCTTCACTGGTGGGGAGGGTATGTGATGTTGGCCGGTCCCAGCGCACGCCAGCGAGCGGGTGCGCGCGCCCAGCTAGCCATCCCAGGGCACAACACCTCCCTCCTGCTGGGTGTGTGTGGGGGGTTGTAGTTGTAGTGTAGGAACGACGGTGGAGGTTATTAAAGCTGGGTTGTGGAGTTTGATCCTCACGTTGTGGACGTAGCGCTCCCTCCACCCCAAACCTGACGAAGGGGGCCTCGCAACAATAGGTCCCCCACCTGTATGTCTGTCCAACAAATATTTTTCCAAACATGTCTCTTTTTTAATATCTTGCAAAAGCACACATCGCAGCCCTGAATTCAAGTTTCTAATATCTGGCAGAGGCTTTCGCGTCCCCACACAAGAAGGGCCTTTCCACCAAAACCCACCACCACCACCCTGTGTCTGGGGGTGGGACACACACATCCCACACAACCGCTCTAATGTCCCAGGGGCGTAAGGGGGGAAATGGTTGGGTGTCCTCCCTTCTGCAGGAGTTCGAGGTGGCTTGCGCCCCTCGTGCCGGGACGGTCTTTTGTTTACCCGAGTTAGTTTGGGGCTATTGAAATTCTTAATATCTAGCCATTGTAATCGTCTTAGTGCAATGTCAATTGTTTACTGGGCGATGGCAAACTTTTGAAGGCGCACCAGGTTGAAAGGAAGTACCCCCTCCCCACCCTCTCCTTCAGAGCGGCCTTAGAGCCCTCTTGACGAAGGCGAGGCCAGGGGGGACGAGTGGGGAGGGAGTGGGTTGGGGGAGAGGGGTATGAGTGGGCGGTGAGTGGAGAGAGAGAGAGAGAGAGAGAGAGAGAGAGAGAGAGAGAGAGAGAGAGAGAGAGAGAGAGAGAGACTAGGGGAAAATATGAGCGGTGATACCAAGGGCCACATCACAATTGGAGGAGCGAGTTAGAAAACGGGACGTCGGTCACCTATGAGGAGGAGGAGGAGGAAGATATGAGGAGACGTGGTCAGAAAATATGAGAGGAGAAACATGAGGGGTGAGGTGAAGACGAGGAGGGGGTGAGGGAGGGGAGAGACAGACAGGGGTTACCAGAGAGACAGACGACTAGACAGAAGATAAGACGGGAGGGGGGGGAGGGGGGAGGAGTTCAGAAGGGTTGACGAACAAAGAAAATGGGAGAACGTCAACACAAAGACAGACTGAAGCGGGCCTAATGACCTGGCCAGAGGGAGGGGGGAAGAGGGGACTCAAGATGACTTAGAGAAATGTTCAAGTTCTTATGATGACGTAATTGCTGCCAGAGGTGACGACGTCACGAGGCCAGAGTGACGTCAGCAGTGCACGGGCTCCGGTCCCCGGAGGTGACGTCACGGATGTGTGGGCCCCTGGTCCAGCAGACGTGTGGCCCCCGGTCCAGTGGCCCCTGGTCCAGCAGACGTGTGGCCCCCCCCGGTCCAGTAGACGTGTGGCCCCGGTCCAGTGGCCCCTGGTCCAGCAGAAGTGTGGCCCCGGTGCAGCAGACGTGTGGCCCTGATGCAACAGACGTGTGGCCCTGATGCAACAGACGTGTGGCCCTGATGTGTGGCCCTGATGCAACAGACGTGTGGCCCTGATGTGTGACCCTGATGTGTGGCCCTGATACAGCTCTGCTAAACGAAGGTAAACCATCACTAACATGTTGTAGAGTTAACGAGGATGGTCAATGAAAAGTTGTGTTTTGATCACATTTTACTGTACATTGTACTTCAGTTTGGGTCTTCACGTGTCACCTTCAGGCGTGGTCCTCTCCTCTTGGTCTGGTTAGCTGGTCCTCTGGGTAAGGTGACCTGAAACAGGAGGTTGTGATCAGTCGGTGACTCATAACACCACAACCGACAGTCTCGACCATCCTTCACTCTGGGGAGGTTATGATAATAACAGGCCACGCACGTACGTACGTACGTACATGTTATTGAAGATGTCTCTGAGGAAGTTATGGGGTCTTTGGGGGGGGGGGACAGCAAACACCATCCCTGTCCTTAGGGAAAGACGAGGGGGGGTGGGGGGGAGAGGTGCTGGACCACAGACCACCCAGAACCCCCCCCCCCCCCCCGTGTGGTCTATAGAGCAATGGAATGAATAGACAGAAAACAAAAAAGGATTCAATGCAGACGGAAGGTGTCCAGGTGAAGGAGAACATAATAGTCTCATGGACACAGATATCACACATTTCCACGAGAGAGGGAGCTCCGTGGATCGTCTCTGTGTGTGTGTGTGTGTGTGTGTGTGTGTGTGTGTGTGTGTGTGTGTGTGTGTGTGGACACCCGACGCTGTATCCTACAGGAAGGTTGGTGAAGATGCTCGATCTCCTTGCAGGAGTAAGAGAGAGAGAGAGAGAGAGAGAGAGAGAGATCCTTCAGTAGCAGGGAACACCTGACGCAGGTCAAAGGCGCCTTCGTGGAGTGGGTTGTGGACACCAGAGGTGTGACACAGGGCGCGGACCTGGGTCCCCTAACTCTGCCACAGGGCGTGGACCTGGGTCCCCTAACTCTGCCACAGGGCGTGGACCTGGGTCCCCTAACTCTGCCACAGGGCGCGGACCTGGGTCCCCTAACTCTCCCTGGTCTATGTCAATAACTTGCCAGAACTACTTGACTCCTGCCTGGATATGTTTGCTGATGATGCCGAAGGCATGAGGAAAAGTGTTGGATGAGGGAGACTGCATCATCTTGCAAGGGGACCTAGACAAAATCCCTCGTACAAGAAATGGGCACCCGCCAGTGTACAACTCCCTCCCCGTACAGTACAAGAGATGGGCACCCACCAGTGTACAACTCCCTCCCCGTACAGTACAAGAGATGGGCACCCACCACTGTACAACTCCCTCCCCGTACAGTACAAGTGATGGGCACCCACCACTGTACAACCCCCTCCCCGTACAGTAAAAGAGATGGGCACCAACCACTGTACAACTCCCTCCCCGTACAGTACAAGAGATGGGCACCGACCACTGTACAACTCCCTCCCCGTACAGTACAAGAGATGGGCACCCACCACTGTACAACTCCCTCCCCGTACAGTACAAGAGATGGGCATCCACCAGTGTACAACTCCCTCCCCGTACAGTACAAGAGATGGGCACCCACCAGTGTACAACTCCCTCCCCGTACAGTACAAGAGATGGGCACCGACCACTGTACAACTCCCTCCCCGTACAGTACAAGAGATGGGCACCGACCACTGTACAACTCCCTCCCCGTACAGTACAAGAGATGGGCATCCACCAGTGTACAACCCCCTCCCCGTGCAGTACAAGTGATGGGCACCCGCCAGTGTACAACCCCCTCACTTATTACTTTACCACCCCATCTTACCCCCATTGCCCCGTGGCCCCTCCGCCCCCACCTCCCCCCCCTTACCTAACTACCCCACCCCTCTGTACTGCCCCTCTCACTCCCATGTTCCCTTTCACCCCTCTCCCTGACCCTCTCCACTGGTGTGTTGTGATGGGGCGGGAGGGTCATTCTGATGGGCAGTGATGGTCTGGCTATGTCCCTTCATGACCCCCCATCCCCCCTCAGTGATGACCCTCCCCCCCCCCGTGTGGTAGTGTGGTCGTATGGTCGTGTGCTAGCGTGATGGTGTCTACCCACAGCTAAGTCCTGTCTGGGAACAGCTAAGACGTGACTGACAGCAGCTAGATCCTGCCTACCCACAGCTAAGTCCTGTCTGGGAACAGCTAAGACGTGACTGACAGCAGCTAGATCCTGCCTACCCACAGCTAAGTCCTGTCTGGGAACAGCTAAGACGTGACTGACAGCAGCTAGATCCTGCCTACCCACAGCTAAGTACCAGCAGGCAGCGGCTAAGTCGTGCCTGGTGATAGCTTGCTCCTGCCTCGCCACAGCTAAGTCCTAACTACCAACAGGTGAGTCTTGACTGGCCACAGCTAAGTCCGGCCTACCTGGCAACAGCTTGGTTCTGATTAGCAACAGCTAAGCTCTGCCTGGCGTCAGCTACGTCACGGTTGGCAGCAGGTCAGTCCTGGCTGCCAACAGCTGAGGCGTCGGTGTGTCACATGGTGTCACGATGACGTCACAGACGACGCCGACGCCGCGGGGGGGGGAGGGGGAGGAGGGGGCGTGACGGTCGCTTCCTCCCGCGTCTGGAGTGAGGACCACCCAGGTGGGGGGGGGAGGGTCCCCCCCCACCAGGACGACGCCCTCCCAAAACCTGCGTCGAGTTAGGGCGTCATCAGCCCTCCCCCCCCGCCCCAGGGCCACACCTGGCGCGTGTGGCCCCCCTCCCCCCCTGCACGTGCCTCCTGACCTCGCCAGGGGTCATGCAGGGGGGGAAGGGGTGGGGTCATGGCCAGCTCCCCCTGAACCCCAGGAGGAAGAACAGATGAAGGAAAAGATGATAGTGATAAAGTGCAAGATGGGGAGCAAGGATCGGTGAGATGGGAAGTAGAGAGAGAAAGACAAGATGGCAAGGGAAATGGGGGCGTGTTGTGGGCGTGGGGCTCCCGTGTGGCGTGGAGGGATGGAGAACAATCATTCACTCAGCAGCCCGACACACGCCCCTCATTAGCCGCGCCTCCCACGCCTTCACACTCACCAAAGAAGTCATTTTGAGTTTCGTGTTTCTGTGAACGGCTCGTGCACCATCTGTGGCCAGACGGGGCCCCCAGCCCCGCCCCCGGGACCCACCCTCACCTCCCAGTGGGACATCAAAGTCCCAAGTCCCAAGTCCCGTCGTCCCAGGCTGGGCTAATCCCAGTCATGTATGTGGGTACAGCCCCAGCTTGAACACATGTGGACTCCATCACACACCTGCAACTTACCTACAGTGGTAATGGTAATGTGTTACCCCCACCATAGCTAGTGGTATGGTAATGTGTTACTCCCACCATAGCTAGTGGTATGGTAATGTATTACCCCACCATAGCTAGTGGTATGGTAATGTATTACCCCACCATAGCTAGTGGTATGGTAATGTATTACCCCACCATAGCTAGTGGTATGGTAAGGTGTTACCCCCACCATAGCCAGTGGTATGGTAAGGTGTTACCCCCACCATAGCTAGTGGTATGGTAATGTGTTACCCCCACCATCGCCAGTGGTATGGTAGATAAAGTGGTTGAATTAACTCTTCCCTCAGTACCTCAAGACTGAATGTATCACTCATTCCATGTTTTCCAATGTTGACATTTCCTATCAAGTCTCCAGCTTCTCAAATCTTCCGTAATGTGCCACATTTTCTCAGATCTTCCGTAATGTGCCACATTTTCTCAGATCTCCCGTAATGTGCCACATTTTCTCAGATCTCCCGTAATGTGCCACATTTTCTCAGATCTCCCGTAATGTGCCACATTTTCTCAGATCTCCCGTAATGTGCCACATTTTCTCAGATCTCCCGTAATGTGCCACATTTTCTCAGATCTTCCGTAATGTGCCACATTTTCTCAGATCTCCCGTAATGTGCCACATTTTCTCAGATCTCCCGTGATGTGCCACATTTTCTCAGATCTCCCGTAATGTGCCACATTTCTTAGATCTCCCGTAATGTGCCACATTTTCTCAGATCTCCCGTAATGTGCCACATTTTCTCAGATCTCCCGTAATGTGCCACATTTTCTCAGATCTCCCGTAATGTGCCACATTTTCTCAGATCTCCCGTAATGTGCCACATTTTCTCAGATCTCCCGTAATGTGCCACATTTTCTCAGATCTCCCGTAATGTGCCACATTTTCTATCTCTTTATTATCTTATATATGTATCACTTGCGTCCTCGAGGGGGACCTTCGTCCCTACGTGGGATGGAAGACAATGGGAATATAATCATTGTAGTCTTAACTCTAAGGCGAGCCAATAGATGGAGTAGATAAGGCCCTCCGACAGCCTGGCTCCCCAACCACATCAGACCCTCACATCGTAAGACCTGGGAAGGACCTGGAGAAGACCTGGGGATGTCCTGGTGACCTGGGAAGGACCTGGGGATGACCTGGTGAGCTGGGGAAGACCTGGTGAAGTGGGGAAGACCTGGAGGAGACCTGGTGATGACCAGGGGATAAATATTAGGATATTAGATTTCCTTTCCTTTCTGTGTGTGTGTGTGTGTGTGTGTGTAGGGAGGGTGGCCCAACGTGTTCTGACCTCAGGACACACCATACATGTCTCACCCGTGGTGTCGGCTCACAACACGACAGAGACCTCGGTTGTTACAACCTCCACACAACCCCGTTGTGAAGTGTGAGGTTATAACACAACATGTTATGATGTCAGGACTATAATTATTGTAACCACATCGGCAGTAGTAGTAGTAGTAGTAGTAGTTGTAGTAGTAGTAGTAGTAGTAGTGGTTGTAGTAGTAGTAGTGCTAGCAGTCATAGTAGTAGTGATAGTACCAGTAGTAGTTGTAGTAGTTATAATAACAAGCGAAAGCAAAACTGATTATATATTTCTATTTTCTGAGCTTTTGAAATGATACCATACTTGTCCTCACACTTGAAAACCTTCGCTGCCAGATATATCCACAAGTTCAAGCCACAACAACAGTTATTAACTTCTTGGAAAGATAAAGAAAACACAAAATGATTCATGAATAGATGGAGGAGTGTGGAGGTTACCAACTGCTGCGAGTTGAGCAGTGGCGTGTGTGTGTGTGACCCGCTGCCCACCATGGCAACACTTCTCCCTCCCCCACCACCTCAAAATCGCATTTCCCACAAAAGTCATCAAAAATCACTCATGGCGTCAAAATTAACTGAACATCTTCATATATACATATATCCATTTTTTTTAGAAGTATATTGGAAGGGAAAATGATTAATAATAATAATAATCGCTGAATATAATCAATATAAATACGATTCTAGAAATTTGTTATCCAGATGGCAATCCGGATGGGTGCCTCCACGAACGGCAATGTTTATGTTTTGTGTGGAGCAGCAACGTGGTGGTGGTGTTGTGGACGTCTGGTTAACCTGGGTATGTTTTGTTACACTCTGGAGTCACACAAGAAGGATAGTGAACATGGAGAAGGATAGTGAACATTACGAAGGATGGTGAACATTACAATTGAACGGGAAATTGTGCAAATATAGTGTATAGACGAGGTGATATAGACTGATGAACGGGGTCCAGTTTTCTCCAGAGACTTACGGTAGCGACCCCGAACTACATAACAACCTCATTGCCACTCCACGTAACGACCGCTGCCTCCCGAAGAACAGCAGATACGATTATGAAGAACACACACTGTTCACACCCAACAAGTAAGTGGGATAACGTATATAGAAGGTCGGGGTATAGAAACAGTGTTGCTATAATACCTTGTTTCATCCACTGACTACAAACGTTTCCTCCATCACTCCTCATATATATACACACACCAGCATATCTAACCTATAATAGACTTTCTATCATACCACTGGCTATGGTGAGGGTAACACATTACCACACCGCTTCAAGATTACCCACTTGCAAGTCTCTGACGTCAGTGTTGAACAGTTTGGAAGTCATTATAGTTTGATATCTTATTAATTGGTGATTATCTAGTTTGGTGTCTTGGTTCAATATGTTCATAGGTTCCATGTACATTACAACGCTGTACGTGGGTGCCCATAGAGCAGTGTGCGTGAGTAGTAGTGGTTGATGTACGGGGTTCGGGGTAGTGTACTGTACGGGGGAGGCGGATCGTTCGCTAGGTGGGTGTGTTTTGGCTGCTGCACCAAACACAGGTGGCGTAAAATTCAGGTGGCGTAATGTACGTGGGTATTGAGATGTTTTCATACGTGGTATATGATAATCTGGTGATCGTACATAGGTGGTGATGTATTCTGTTACAAAATGTAAATGTATTGCTGTACATGGGTGAAACTGGGAGGGGTACAGTAAACTGAAGAAATGTACGTGGGTGATGAACTTTAATACGAGGTACCTCGTTTGATTATCATACATGGGTAGTGGGATCAGTGTAAGCAAGGTTTATTTTCGCTCAAAAATACACACATTGTTCATTTAGTGGTGATGGTAAAGGAATGAGTTCTTGTTTGATATCTTGAGTTTTGAATATATATATTTTCCTTGTAATCCATGGTGAAATGAAACAGGATAAGTTGCCAAGTGCATTTTCGTGTAATATTCACATCAGGAGAGACACAAGAGAGAAATATAACAGTCCGTTGATATACAACGAAGAGACGTAGCTAAGGATGTGATCATTAACACGAAAGTGCACTTGTGAACTTATCGTGTTTCATTTTCCCGTGAATATATATATATATATATATATATGTATATATATATATATATATATATATATATATATATATATATATATATATATATATATATATGGTCAGTGCCATGTTATTTAGTTTGATGAAAATACACAACAGAGTTCCTATGTAAGATGCATAAGTGTACCATATGTCTATCAAGAACGAGATTATCTACTTTAGTAGTAGATAATGCAATAATATTCTTACATTCACTAGAGAGAAACACTTCCCGTTTTCTAAAAAGAAATTACGGTGTAGGTAAGAGGTATGATTGTATCCGTTCTCTTCGCTAGTTTTTTTTTATTTATCATACGAAATGAATGGAATATACTTAGAATACGAGACATAGAAAACCAGATGTTCTCTTGTGTCGAATGTTTCGAACCAGGGTTTCGAGCACACACAAGACCGAATCATAGAACCAGCTCTTACGTGTATTACACTGACGCCGGGTGGTGCTTCTGTGGAAATTTGAATACCTCAGCGAGGACACGAGATGCGAGAACTGAAACAGCGAGACTTACGTTGTCCGGCCGAGTTAAGACCCGAGACGTTGCTTGATGAACGGCTGGGGTTCGCCTGTGGTCTACCGCCCGACTCAAGGTTTCGAACTAAGTTAATGTGTACATTAGCAGTCTGTGTGAACGCGCGCGCGCGTCCGCCCCGCGTTATTGATAATTAATCATTTATCAGTTATTATATATTGACAGCAATTTAATGATGTGTTTAAACCATTAATAACAGAGTGACGAATGGTAGTTAAGTAATTAAGTCGTTGTTAAGGTTATTTATTGTAATGATAGTAAAGATGTAATTAATGGTAGCGTAATGATGATGATAATAATAATTACAGCGATGTAACAAGAGTAATGATAAGTATGATCATTATTATTATAATTATTATTATTATTATTATTATTATTATTATTATTATTATTATTATTATTGGTATTATTATTATTATTATTATTATTATTATTATTATTATTATTATTTCTATCGTTAGGGACATGTATGGATGACGTGTGGGACATCATTTGGGACACATGATTTTGTTGCGTGACACAGCGTCTGTGTCTCGCTCTGGGCGTTGTGCAAGGTAGCATGTTCACACCTCTAGTATTGGCCATATATATATATATATACAGTACTGGGGAGCAGTATATATATATATATATATATATATATACTCTAAGACTTGCGTAAAGGTATATGGTATAGATATATCGTTCTGTCAACATCTGGTTTACATAGAACTCATATAAGTGTGTTGTACACAAAAGTAAACTTATAAGAGTTTGTGTAAAGAAAATGTTGTGTGAACTCATGATAGAGGTAGACTGATTAATGATGAAAGTAAGCCATTTTCTGTGTCAATTAGTATGAGTAAATGATAATATTATGTAAAGTATGTTTTCGTATGAACATCCTTGTTTTACTGAAATGGTTTATTTTTTCATGTTTTAGTATATATATATGCTACATAACCACACCTTTCCCATCTGTTATGTAGTTATATTCATGTTATATTCATGGAAAAGATTAAACTTAGACATTTATCAACTGTAGATCAGATATATATATAGTTTTTTCGGTCATAAGGTGTTCGACCGATTTTCATGAGGGGGTAACTAATGTAAAGTGTCGCCTCAATAGAAAACTGTCGCAGACGAGGCCCCGCGACCCGGTGTGGCGGGGCGGGTGGAGGGTCAGACACCGTGAAATTGATCAGTTATCGCGTTACAAGCGTCGGTGACACAGCCTCCCCCCCTCCCTACCCCCCCCTCACCGCAGGTCGTCACGTGATGGACCTGTCAGTAATTGACCTGTACGGGGTCACTGTCACACCCCTCCCCCTCCCCCCCCTCCACCCAGGACAGCGGAGGGGGGAGGGGGAGGGAGGGACCATGTACAATACTGGGGAGCAATGTCCAGTACTGGGGAGTAATGTACAGTATTGGGGAGTAATGTACAGTACTGGGGAGTAATGTACAGTACTGGGGAGCAATGTACAGTACTGGGGAGCAATGTCCAGTACTGGGGAGCAATATACAGTACTGGGGAGTAATGTACAGTACTGGGGAGCAATGTACAGTACTGGGGAGTAATGTACAGTACTGGGGAGTAATGTACAGTACTGGGGAGCAATGTACAGTACTGGGGAGCAATGTCCAGTACTGGGGAGCAGTGTACAGTACTGGGGAGCAATGTACAGTACTGGGGAGCAATGTCCAGTACTGGGGAGTAATGTACAGTACTGGGGAGTAATGTACAGTACTGGGGAGCAATGTACAGTACTGGGGAGCAATGTCCAGTACTGGGGAGTAATGTCCAGTACTGGGGAGCAATGTACAGTACTGGGGAGTAATGTACAGTACTGGGGAGCAATGTACAGTACTGGGGAGCAATGTACAGTACTGGGGAGCAATGTACAGTACTGGGGAGCAATGTCCAGTACTGGGGAGTAATGTACAGTACTGGGGAATAATGTACAGTACTGGGGAGCAATGTACAGTACTGGGGAGTAATGTCCAGTACTGGGGAGTAATGTACAGTACTGGGGAGTAATGTACAGTACTGGGGAGCAATGTACAGTACTGGGGAGCAATGTACAGTACTGGGGAGCAATGTCCAGTACTGGGGAGTAATGTACAGTACTGGGGAGTAATGTACAGTACTGGGGAGCAATGTACAGTACTGGGGAGCAATGTCCAGTACTGGGGAGTAATGTACAGTACTGGGGAGTGATGTACAGTACTGGGGAGCAATGTACAGTACTGGGGAGTGATGTACAGTACTGGGGAGCAGTGTACAGTACTGGGGAGCAATGTACAGTACTGGGGAGTAATGTACAGTACTGGGGAGTAATGTACAGTACTGGGGAGCAGTGTACAGTACTGGGGAGCAATGTACAGTACTGGGGAGTAATGTACAGTACTGGGGAGCAATGTACAGTACTGGGGAGTAATGTCCAGTACTGGGGAGTAATGTACAGTACTGGGGAGCAGTGTACAGTACTGGGGAGCAATGTCCAGTACTGGGGAGTAATGTACAGTACTGGGGAGTAATGTACAGTACTGGGGAGCAGTGTACAGTACTGGGGAGCAATGTCCAGTACTGGGGAGTAATGTACAGTACTGGGGAGTAATGTACAGTACTGGGGAGCAGTGTACAGTACTGGGGAGCAATGTCCAGTACTGGGGAGTAATGTACAGTACTGGGGAGCAATGTACAGTACTGGGGAGTAATGTACAGTACTGGGGAGCAATGTACAGTACTGGGGAGCAATGTCCAGTACTGGGGAGTAATGTACAGTACTGGGGAGTAATGTACAGTACTGGGGAGCAATGTACAGTACTGGGGAGCAATGTACAGTACTGGGGAGCAGTGTACAGTACTGGGGAGCAATGTACAGTACTGGGGAGTAATGTACAGTACTGGGGAGTGATGTACAGTACTGGGGAGCAGTGTACAGTACTGGGGAGCAATGTACAGTACTGGGGAGTAATGTACAGTACTGGGGAGTGATGTACAGTACTGGGGAGCAATGTACAGTACTGGGGAGTAATGTACAGTACTGGGGAGTAATGTACAGTACTGGGGAGCAATGTACAGTACTGGGGAGCAATGTACAGTACTGGGGAGCAATGTACAGTACTGGGGAGCAATGTACAGTACTGGGGAGCAATGTACAGTACTGGGGAGCAATGTACAGTACTGGGGAGTAATGTACAGTACTGGGGAGTAATGTACGTAGTCTGCTGGGGAGTCAAATCAGGCGATGAATAGCAGAATGTATATAGAACAATGTGTATTACTCTCACAATAACTTAGTGTACCATCATAGCCATGTACACTCCTTGAAGAGCTAATTATATCATTGTTGTTGAAGTAAATTATTTTCCTCCGTGACGGTGATTTGAAAGTGATAAATTATATTGTGAAAATGATATACAACTCCAAACTGATATACAACTCCGTTGACTTAATTTTTTACACAAGTGTCACAATAGCTCAATGTCTGTCAAAATGTTTTACATATCTGTCAAAACTATTGACAATATCGTCAGTTTTTTTTCTTTTGTTTTTTTTTGCAGTGTCGTTAATTTACATTTCACTCTGGATAATTCACGATCCTCTCGACCAATTTACAATACTGTGTAAATAATTTACTCTCATGAACTTAACAGCACACAAAGTTATGTAAACATTTTATGTATGATACAATACGACACACGGACGAATGATTGTGGAAGATACCAGTAGATCTGGCCTCACATTGTTAACCCTGATTTAATGATGTTATAATATGTTAAACTGCTCGCGCCTGCCCCAGTCATTTATCACAATATATAGTTTATTGATGCCTTGTTTTGATGGAAAGAACCATAAAGTCTGCCATTAATAAATACAAAATGTATCGACCAATTAAGCTCACCAACTCCCCCCCCACACACGAGTCGTATTGATCATTTTGAAATGTATCGATCCCGTCCAGGAAGATAATATTTTTGTCGTGTGTACAATACTGTGAAAACTGTTGAAAAACATTGAAAATGTTTTTAACATTTAAGATAAATTATGGTAATGTTTAGATAATTTACGGTCCTGTCAGAATGATTTACAGCATCATAATAATTCACAATAGTGTTATAATGATACTGTTGGAGTAACGCGTTACCGGTTACCATCCTATAAAAGCAGATTACTGTAGATAGATAATTGAAGATGAAGAATACAGTATTCTGCAGTAATGATAATTCATTTACTTCAATAGATTATTGTATGTCGTTTACTTCATTAATAGATTTGTTGTTATGAAGAAGGTAATGTTGATAGTTTGAAATTGACATTAGAAAAGACTTATTGATTTAGAAATAGATATATATATATATATATATATATATATATACGTATATTTGGACACAATGTTACATATGTATATATGATATACGTATATATGGCCACAATGATACCTGGCAGAAGTAGGAGATAGCGATGCTGTTTTCCTGTGGGGCGAGGTAGCGACGGAAATGGATGAAGGCAAGCAAGTATGAATATGTATATGTGTATGTATCTATTGTCTGCGTATGTGTATGTATATGTGCGTATGTGTGCGTTATGTGCATATATGTGTATATGAGTGGATGGGCCATTCTTCGTCTGTTTCCTGGCGCTACCTCGCTGACGCAGGAAACAGCGATTATGTATAATAGAATATATATGATATGAATAATGATACATATGAATTGATGATATATTTATATTTGGACACATAATGATACATATGAACTGATGATATATTTGTATTTAGACACATAATGATACATATGAACTGATGATTATTGTTTTTGAAGAAAATGAAGACAGGGTTGTTCACCATACACTGTAGACGTGGTTGTATATCTTGTTTGTTTATATTTATATTTATTTCGTATATACCATGAAGGAAAGGGCGAGGTGTGGCTGGAGAAGATAATGTGGATCTCGATTTTTTTTTTCATTCACTTGTAACATCTTTGCATTGACCCACAGTAGAATGCTTTCCTGTAATACACACACACACACACACACACACACACATAACAATACTTAACAATAGTAGGTAGTTTATTGTGTATCATTAATTTATCTTTGCGAAGAAATAATTAGAATATACATTAGTGTGTTATATATTATGTATATCAGTCTTTGCCAAGAAATAATTTAAATATACATTAGTGTGTAATATATTGTATTAATTTATATTTCCGAAAAAAAATATTTTAAATATACATTAGTGTGTAATGTATATCATTAATCTTTGCGAAGAAATAATTTTGATATATATTAGTGTGTAATATATTTTATATCATAGATTTATCTTTGCGAAAAAAATATTCAAATATATATTAGTATGTGATATATTGTATATAATAAATTCATCTTTGCAAAAAAAAAATTAGATGTGCATTATAATTTTTGTTATATAATCAGGAAATTTTGATATAGAAATTACTTTTCCTCAAAACAATTATATTTTTTTGTTCATATTACGTTTAAGAAAGTTACTGTTCGTGTATACTGTGGGAGGGTTGTATGGTGTGAGCCTGGGTGATTTTTGATATGTGTATTGGTAGTTATAGCTTGTTAACAGCCTTAATGACCCTGGCAGTTTATAGCTTGTTAATAGCTTGTTAACAGCCTTAACGACCCTGGTAGTTAATAGGCTTGCGGCTCACTTAACTGACCAGAGATTTTAACACCAATTACTTAACTGTGGTATTATATACCAGACCATCGGTATACCGTGTACTCTGGTACACCGTGTGCATACCGTGTAGGCTGGTATACCGTGTACTCTGGTATACTGTGTAGACTGGTATACCGTGTAGACTGGTATACCGTGTACTCTGGTATACCGTGTAGACTGGCATACCGTGTAGACTGGTATACCGTGTAGACTGGTATACCGTGTACTCTGGTATACCGTGTAGACTGGTATACCGTGTGAATACCGTGTACTCTGGTATACCGTGTAGAGTGGTGTACCGTGTACTCTGTTATACCGTGCACTCTGGTATACCGTGTACTCTGGTATACCGTGTAGACTTGTATATCGTGTACTCTGGAATACCGTGTACTCTGGTGTACCGTGTACTCTGGTGTACCGTGTACTCTGGTATACCGTCTACTCTGGTATACCGTGTAGACTGGTATACCGTATACTCTTGTATACCGTGTAGACTGGTACACTGTAATATAACATAGTCTTGCTCACAAGACGTCAACACATTGGTCCATATTGACGATATTGCCTCCAGGTCTTGAGGGATTCGAACCCAGGCACTCGAGTGCTCTCCTCCCACCTCGCTGCCCTGGTCGTCGCCGTGAGAAGCTCGGCCGGCGCTGGTTCGAATCCCATCCAGAACTCCGTGCGTAGGGGGGGTCGATGCCGTTTCCTACCTTAGCTAGGGAGCGCAACGTGTGTATTGCTGAGTTACCAACCCACAAAACAGGGTCGTTTCCCAATAGGTGTTGGGAGCGCCCTCTCAGCCCGTTGCCTTGGCGTCAGCCTCCATACCCTCTGGTCACGTGACTATCCCTCAACTATCTATCCACGACCGATAGATAAGGCAGTTACCTGGCTATAGCGATAGATAAAGGCAGGATAGATAATAAACTGGACAGATAGAAAACGAATACTCTATTCATAACTACCCCAGAACCGTTTTCTATAAAATAGTTCCTGGTGTTTCCCAAGACCTTTTTGAAATGGTTGCGCTACATTCTGTTGCAGGGAAATGTTGACTGGCGTGGAGTTAGATGTTGTCTGACGCCTTACCACATGCGGGCAGAGTCCGGTAACACCTTGCCATCAGACGCGGTATGTTATATGCAGACGATATAGGGTGATATAGGCGGATGATATATATATATATATATATATATATATATATATATATATATATATATTATCCCTGGGGATAGGGGAGGCAGAATACTTGCCACGTATTCCCTGCGTGTCGTAGAAGGCGACTAAAAGGGGAGGGAGCGGGGGGCTGGAAATCCTCCCCTCTCATTTTTTTTTTTTTTCAATTTTCCAAAAGATGGAACAGAGAAGAGGGCCAGGTGAGGATATTCCCTCAGAGGCCCAGTCCTCTGTTCTTAACGCTACCTCGCTGAGGCGGGAAATGGCGAATAGTATGAAAGAAAAAAATATATATATATAGATAGATAGATAGATAGATATTTCTGTATGGATAGATCAGTCAGCCGATGGTTATACAGACGATATGTTGATAGATGGATATATAACATATAGATAGATAGATAGATAAGATGGCCAGCGAGGAACATAGACAGATGAAGGAGCAGAGACGGTTTGACGAGACAGGGGAGATGAGACAGCGGGGAGAGACCAGACAGGGGGAGATGAGACAGCGGGGAGAGACCAGACAGGGGGAGATGAGACAGCGGGGAGAGACGAGACAGGGGGAGATGAGACAGCGGGGAGAGACCAGACAGCGGGGAGATGACTCAGGGGAGAGACGAGACAGTGGGAGATGACTCAGGGGAGAGACGAGACAGGGGGAGATGAGACAGCGGGTAGAGACGGGACAGGGGAGAGACCAGACAGGGGGGAGATGAGACAGGGGAGATGAGACAGCGGGGAGATGAGACAGGGGAGATGGCTTCTTACCCTGAGCCGGGGAGGGGAGTGGGGGCTTGAGACCGTCCCCCTCCCTCCCTCCCCCCCCTGTTGCTTCTGTTTGGGGAGGGGGGGGACCCCGCCTCCCCACCCGGGAGGACGGGACCTCCCCGCGCCTCACGTCCCCCGACACGTCGTCCCGGGACGCAGCGCGACGACCCCCTCGTCAAGCCGTGCGTCTGTCTGGTGGGGGGGGGGGGGGCGCTCCGTCCGTCCGTCCGTCCGTCCGTCCGTCGCTTCTCTGATACGATCTTACGTTACGACCCCCCGTGACCTCATGACGGAGGGGGGGAGGGGGAGACCTGTCCCCTCCCCTCCCCTCCCCCCTTCCCCTCCCCCCAGGAGCCCACGGGAGGGAGGGGTGTGGGAAGGGGTCTAAATGGAATAGGAGGAGTGAGGGGGGAGAGAAAGGGGAGAGGAGGAGGAGGAGGGGGGAAAAATACAGAGGGGGGCGGGGCGCTGAGAGTGGGGGGGAGGAGAGGGGGGGAGGGGGAGTGGCCAGACCAGCGTGGGTAAATACTGGCCCCCCCCCGGGGGTGGGGGGGTAGGTGGGTGAGGGGGTTTGTGACGCATACCTCCCCACGCGTGACGCGTGACGCTGGTGGGTAGTCAGATGTTACGGTGAAGCGAGAGGGCCACGTCACGTGTGACGGAATCTTGAGAGATAACCTGTGTCACACAGGCGGCGGAGTAGCGTCACACGGCGTCACGCCCTTGATGCGGGGAGCCTGCCTGAGGCGTAACACACGTGACGGGCATGAGTGTGACTAACTAACCATTCTATCCGTCGTCACACTTTCCTAGTTTGGCTGTGTTACGGTAACGTGCGTCACACCTGGTTGTAGGCAGTTGTCTTACGCGCGTTGCGTGTGATGTTACGCGGGTTACATGTCATCTTACGCACGTTACGTGTGATATCACGCGCATTACGTGTGATGTCACGCGCGTTACATGTGATCTTACGCACGTTACGTGTGATGTTAGGCACGTTACGTGTGATGTTACGCACGTTACGTGTAATGTAACGCACGTTACATGTGATCTTACGCACGTTACGTGTGATGTTAGGCACGTTACGTGTGATGTTACGCACGTTACGTGTAATGTAACGCACGTTACATGTGATCTTACGCACGTTGCGTGTGATATCACGCGCGTTATGTGTGATGTTACGCGCGTTACAAGAGTGCTAAAAGTAATGTTACGAGACAGAGTTGCGTCACGGAGGGTGGCTCCCGTAACTCCTGGTTACGTCTACGGCACCGTGTTACGTTACGACTGACGTCACACGTTACGAGCGTAACGCTACGTTCCCCAACCCCTCCCCCCACCCCCGGCTCCACAACGTTAATGTTAACATCAGTGTTATTTACCCCTCATCCACCAGCCTCCACAATGTTAATGTTAACATCAGTGTTATTTACCCCTCATCCACCAGCCTCCACAATGTTAATGTTAACATCAGTGTTATTTACCCCTCATCCACCAGCCTCCACAATGTTAATGTTAACATCAGCGTTATTTAACCCCCACTAGCTTCCACAATGTTAATGTTAACATCAGCGTTATTTAACCCCCACCAGCCTCCACAATGTTAATGTTAACATCAGTGTTATTTACCCCCACTAGCTTCCACAATGTTAATATTAACATTAGTGTTAGTTAACCCCCACTAGCTTCCACAATGTTAATATTAACATCAGTGTTAGTTAACATCATAAAGACCGTTGTTTATCACGTGTGTTGGTCAGGTGATAAATTCGTTATTCACATTTACGATAAGCAATATATAATGTGTCTCATGAGTTCCCACGTCAGACCCTGAGTTACTCACTCTGGTGAGTGTGGAGTGAGTGAGTGTGTGGAGTGAGTGACTGAGTGTGTGAGTGTGTGAGTGAGTGTGTGTGGAGTGAGTGACTGAGTGTGTGAGTGAGTGAGTGAGTGTGTGAGTGAGTGTGTGAGTGAGTGAGTGAGTGTGTGAGTGAGTGACTGAGTGTGTGAGTGACTGAGTGTGTGAGTAAGTGAGTGAGTGAGTGAGTCAGTGTCTCGCTCTCTGTGTCCTATTTTGTCATTAAATGTCCCATGTTTTCCTATTGTCCGATGTTTCTTGTCCATATATGTCCGATGTTTCTTGTCCATATATGTCCGATGTTTCTTGTCCATATATGTCCGATGTTTCTTGTCCATATATGTCCGATGTTTCTTGTCCATATATGGCCGATGTTTCTTGTCCATATATGTCCGATGTTTCTTGTCCATATATGTCCGATGTTTCTTGTCCATATATGTCCGATGTTTCTTGTCCATATATGGCCGATGTTTCTTGTCCATATATGTCCGATGTTTCTTGTCCATATATGGCCGATGTTTCTTGTCCATATATGTCCGATGTTTCTTGTCCATATATGTCCGATGTTTCTTGTCCATATATGTCCGATGTTTCTTGTCCATATATGTCCGATGTTTCTTGTCCATATATGTCCGATGTTTCTTGTCCATATATGTCCGATGTTTCTTGTCCATATATGTCCGATGTTTCTTGTCCATATATGGCCGATGTTTCTTGTCCATATATGTCCGATGTTTCTTGTCCATATATGTCCGATGTTTCTTGTCCATATATGGCCGATGTTTCTTGTCCATATATGGCCGATGTTTCTTGTCCATATATGTCTGATGTTTCTTGTCCATATATGACCGATGTTTCTTGTCCATATATGGCCGATGTTTCTCTCAGTCCCCCCCTCCCCCCTCTCCCCTCCTTCATCTTTTCCTTCGTTCAAGTTTCGTATGTTTCTTAATCATTCATTTTTTTCCCATTTTCTTCGTTTCTTTTTTCATAATATTTCGCATCACTTGAGCTGCTGCTGTGTGAAGGTTAGTATCGTCGATTTTCCCTCTCTATATATAGAGAATATATCCCTTATCTCCATATATCATAGCATTATCATTTCGCGAGTTACGCGCATCTCTCGCCAAATGAACCATGTATGGTTTTTTGGCGTGGTTGTTATATACCCCCCCCCCCCCCCCGCGCTAGTTGGCGCCATTACGCCAAATTACATTATACGCATTAATGTCATTTTTGACGTTGTTTCTCGTTGCTTGACCTCTTGCGTAGGTCAGGTCAGAGGTCAAAGAGAGGGGGGGGGGGGTTGGAGCCCCCTCCCCCAGGTTTGATAAAGGAGAAAAAGGCACTAGCCGGCAAAGTAGTGTGTCATCCACCGTTACCGACTAGTCGGCGAAATAGTGTGTGATCCACCGGTACCGACTAGTCGGCAATATAGCGTGTGATCCACCTGCAGTTATTAGTCGGCAAAATAGTGTGTGTGTGATTCACAGGTACCGATTGGTCGGCAAAATAGCGTGTGATCCACCGGTACCGACTAGTCGGCAAAATAACCAATGCTTTTGGCGCCAAAATTCCCGTTCAAACTTTCGCGCGTACTTTGGCGATGCTGGTCGCCAAATTACATTGCGAGCAAGGAATTGTCTTGTGTACACTCATGTACACACCCCCAGTACGCACTCACACACTCATACCTCGTGAGTACACTTTGTTACACTCATTGTACACTCAGAGAGTATGTACTCACGCTCAGAGTGTAACACACACACACAGTACATTTGTACTCCCCTTTTAATTACGATACCTCAGGTGTACTCATACTCAGTATGCATTCACTCATTGTACACTCATGATATACACTCACTCATTATACACTTAACCCCCCCCCCCCGGGAGTATACCTCAATAAACGCACTCACATACCACATCGTTCAGTATACGCTTTTATCTGTATGCATACCCCATTGCACTCGCTTAGCTCACGCGTTCAGTTACCTCATCGAAACCCCTGTTGCAAACGCTTTCCATTTTTTGCACAAAAAAGCTTTTTTTTTTTTTTCACCATTTCGTTTACGCTCAAAAGCACACTGTATGCACACGCATTCACTTACGTAAGCCTACAGCACGCACACACATTCAATATACGCACAAACGCATTCATTATACCCATACCCTCACAGCACGCACACCATTAATATAGAAAACCAAGGGGCCATTCATATACGCTCTAGCCCCACAGCCGAACACATTAAATTTAAAGCACAAACGCATTCATTAAGCTCATACCAATATCTACGATTCCATACCTCTACTCGGGTTATACTGGTCTATACGCATTTTTAAATTTTTTAACAAATTTTTATCACCCAAAATAAGAATTAATGAGAGATTAATATATAGGATGATCACGCCCGGGGATTAATTGTAAAGTAATTAGAACGTTTCCGTGTTAGTGTCCTGGGTAATTAGCTCTACCCATTAACTTGGTCATTAACTTTAGTTTTTCAAATAACTACCAAAAATTTAGTATTTTCTCGGGACAGCAATCTGGTAATTAGGTATACCTGAGGGTTAATTACCCTTGCCTAGGTAAACCCCGCTAATAGGGGGTAATTTAGGTATACCTGAGGTTAATTACCTTCCCACTGGGGTAAACCCCGCTAATGAGGGAAATTATGACTGAGGGTTTAAATTTACCTTGCACTGGGTAAACCCCGCAATGATGGGGTAATTAGGTTACCTGGGGTTTAAATTACCTTCCACTAGGAAAACCCCCGCTAATGATGGGGTAATTAGGGTCCCCTAGGGTTTAAATTTAACCCTTGCATGAGGAAACCCCCTAATGATGGGGTAATTAGGTGTACCCTATGGTTAAATTTAAAACCCTGACGGGGGGTTACCCGTAAGGGTTTAATTAGGAAACCCTAAGTTAATTACCCTTTTTCCACCCTTTTGGGAAAGGGGTTAAAAAACCCCCCGCAATAGGGGAGGAAATACTTGGTTTTATTAAAACCCTTGGGGCCCCCCTTAAACCCGTAATTGGGGAAAAAGTAAAAAAGAAAAGTTTAATTTACGTAATTGTAATTATAAAATACCGGTAATTAATACGTGGTTTAAAGATGAAATTTGGGCCTTTTTATATTGATAATCATCACTTTTATTATATGTAATTAATATACTACAAGCTAATTATAGCCACGTAAGTACATCAATTCCCTCTAAAGTAAATGTTGCTAGTAATTATATATATATATATATTTTTGTGTGTGTGTGTGGTGTGGTGTGTGTTGTGTGTGGTGTGTGTGTGTTTTACGGTCATTAACGTTAACTACCACACTGTTGGGTAATTAGACGAGTCAGTTATTCTCTTCCAATGACGGTCCTGGGTTTAAAGAGGGTCTTTAACGGGGTGTGTGTGCACTTAGCATCTTCCAAACCCCGTTAACTCAGACACCAGTACTCCAGTCCGGTTAACATGAAGAACCGAAATGTTAGATTAACCAGATTTGATCACCATTTAATTACCCCAGATGTTAATTACCCCAGATGTTAATTACCCAATACTGTCAGTGGTTACGGATAACTGGTTCGTCCAGTCCCGGCCCCCTCAACTTACGGGTTTGGGTTTAAACCGAATCTGATTATCCGAATTGCCACTTAATGATAAATTCCCGGGCTTATGATAAATTCCAATATCGTAACGGGCGTGATAATTTGACGTAGATAATTGGCGATGGTCGTGTTTTTGTATAATTTACTCGATTACCTTATAATCGGCGTCCGGATTATCGTCAGCATAATCGGTCATTCTCAATTATTTAATAATAGAAATCGTCGCCTCAATTATCAAAGTTTAAATTTGTTTCCCCGCATTATTTAGGCAACGGGTTTGGATTTTTCAGTGTAATTAAACCGAATTTTTATTTTAAAAAAATTATCCACAGCTGACTCATACTTGGGCCAATTATAGAAAATGTAATTCCAGTCTGAACGGATTACTTTGAAAGGAACATTATGTATAGATTATAGGAATCTACACTGTACATTATAGCATAACTGGATTATATTATAACTTGATTATATTATAACGATTATATAATGATTATACTATATCGATTATGTTATAACGATTATACTACAACGATTATATAGCGATTATACTATAACGATTATATTTAAGGATTATACTTTTAACGATTATATTATAGGATAATACTATAACGATTTATTTAATGATTATACTATACGATTAATTTAAGATTTTACTAAACCCATTAATTTTTAAGATAACATAACGATTATATAATGATTTTACTATATCGATTAAATTTTTTAACGATTTATTTTAAACGATTAATTATACGATTATACTATAACGATTTTATAATGATTATACATATCGATTATATTATAACGATTTAAATCAACGATTATTTTATAGCGATTATACTATACGATTTTATTATAAAGATTTTACTATAACGATTATATTATAGCGATTTTAAATAAACGTTATATTATAATATTATACTATAACGATTTTATTTAAAGATTTTACTACCACGATTATATTATAGCGATATACTATAACGAATATATAATGATTATACTATACGAAAATTTTAAGATTACTAAACGATTATATTTATACGATTATACAAACGATTTTTAAAGATTATACATACGATTATTTATTTTTAAAGTTAAAAAAGATTATATTATAGGATTTTAAAATTTAAAGATTATATTATAATGATTTACTATAACGATTATATTATACATTAATATAAAAGATTATATTATAATGGGTTATACTAAACGATTATATTATAAAAATTAATTTCCCCATTAATTATACGATTATATAAAACGATTTTATTTTAGGGTTATACAAAGATTATATAAAAGATTTACTATACGATATATTTTAACGATTTTACTAAACGATTTTATTATACGATTTTAATAACGATTTAATAAAATTTATAACGATTATTTAAACGATTATTTATAGATTATATAAACGATTATATTTAGATTATAAAAAACGATTTATTTTAAGATTTTCTAAACGATTATATTTTAAGATTAATAAACGATTTTTTATACGATTATACTATAACGATTTTATTTTTGATTATATAACGATTATATTTTAACGATTATAGTATAGCTAGATTATATTATAACTAGATTATGGTATAACTTAATTATATTATAACTAGATTATGTTATAACGATTATACTACAACGATTATATTATAACGATTATACTATAACGATTATAGTATAGCTAGATTATATTATAACTAGATTATGTTATAACGATTATACTACAACGATTATATTATAACGATTATACTATAACGATTATAGTATAGCTAGATTATATTATAACGATTATACTATAACGATTATAGTATAGCTAGATTATATTATAACGATTATACTATAACGATTATAGTATAGCTAGATTATATTAGAACTGGATTATATTATAACGATTATACTACAACGATTATATTATAACGATTATACTACAACGATTATATTATAACGATTATACTATAACGATTATAGTATAGCTAGATTATATTATAACGATTATACTATAACGATTATAGTATAGCTAGATTATATTATAACGATTATATTATAACGATTATATTATAACGATTATACTATAACGATTATAGTATAGCTAGATTATATTATAACGATTATACTATAACGATTATAGTATAGCTAGATTATATTATAACTAGATTATATTATAACGATTATACTACAACGATTATACTATAACGATTATATTATAACGATTATACTACAACGATTATATTATAACGATTATACTATAACGATTATATTATAACGATTATACTATAACGATTATATTATAACGATTATACTACAACGATTATATTATAACGATTATACTATAACGATTATAGTACAGCTAGATTATATGATAACGATTATACTATAACGATTATAGTATAGCTAGATTATATTATAACGATTATACTACAACGATTATATTATAACGATTATACTACAACGATTATATTATAACGATTATACTACAACGATTATATTATAACGATTATATTATAACGATTATACTATAACGATTATAGTATAGCTAGATTATATTAGAACTGGATTATATTATAACTAGATTATGTTATAACGATTATACTACAACGATTATATTATAACGATTATACTATAACGATTATAGTATAGCTAGATTATATTATAACGATTATACTACAACGATTATATTATAATGATTATACTACCACGATTATATTATAATGATTATACTATATCGATTATATTTTAATGATTATACTACCACGATTATATTATAGCGATTATACTATAACGATTATATAATGATTATACTATATCGATTATATTATAACGATTATACTACAACGATTATATTATAATGATTATACTACCACGATTATATTATAACGATTATACTACAACGATTATATTATAATGATTATACTACCACGATTATATTATAACGATTATACTACAACGATTATATTATAATGATTATACTACCACGATTATATTATAACGATTATACTACAACGATTATATTATAATGATTATACTACAACGATTATATTATAGCGATTATACTATAACGATTATATTATAATGATTATACTACCACGATTATATTATAACGATTATACTACAACGATTATATTATAATGATTATACTATAACGATTATATTATAATGATTATACTACCACGATTATATTATAATGATTATACTATAACGATTATATTATAACGATTATACTACAACGATTATATTATAACTAGATTATGTTATAACGATTATACTATAACGATTATATTATAATGATTATACTACCACGATTATATTATAACGATTATACTACAACGATTATATTATAACGATTATACTATAACGATTATAGTACAGCTAGATTATATGATAACGATTATGTTATAACGATTATACTACAACGATTATATTATAACGATTATACTATAACGATTATAGTATAGCTAGATTATATTATAACTAGATTATGGTATAACTTAATTATATTATAACTCAAGATTATATTATAACGATTATACTATAACGATTATAGTATAGCTAGATTATATTATAACGATTATACTATAACTGGATTGTATTATAACTAGATTATGGTATAACTTAATTATATTATAACTCATGATTATATTATAACGATTATATTATAGCTAGATTATATTATAACGATTATACTATAACGATTATAGTATAGCTAGATTATATTATAACGATTATACTATAACGATTATATTATAACGGATTATAGTATAGCTAGATTATATTATAACGATTATACTATAACGATTATAGTATAGCTAGATTATATTAGAACTGGATTATACTATAACTGGATTGTATTATAACTAGATTATGGTATAACTTAATTATATTATAACTCATGATTATATCATAACGATTATGTTATAGCTAGATTATATTAGAACTGGATTATATTATAACTAGATTATGGTATAACTTAATTATATTATAACGATTATACTATAACGATTATATTATAACGATTATATTATAACGATTATACTATAACGATTATAGTATAGCGATTATATTATAACGATTATACTATAACGATTATATTATAACGATTATACTACAACGATTATATTATAACGATTATACTATAACGATTATATTATAACGATTATACTATAACGATTATATTATAACGATTATACTATAACGATTATATTATAACGATTATACTATAACGATTATATTATAACGATTATAGTATAGCTAGATTATATTATAACGATTATACTATAACGATGATATTATAGCTAGATTATATTATAACGATTATACTATAACGATTATATTATAACGATTATATTATAACGATTATATTATAACGATTATATTATAACGATTATACTATAACGATTATAGTATAGCTAGATTATATTATAACGATTATATTATAACGATTATACTATAACGATTATAGTATAGCTAGATTATATTATAACGATTATACTATAACGATTATATTATAACGATTATACTATAACGATTATATTATAACGATTATACTATAACGATTATAGTATAGCTAGATTATATTATAACGATTATGTTATAACGATTATACTATAACGATTATAGTATAGCTAGATTATATTATAACGATTATATTATAACGATTATATTATAACGATTATACTATAACGATTATAGTATAGATAGATTATATTAGAACTGGATTATACTATAACTGGATTGTATTATAACTGGATTATATTATAACGATTATACTATAACGATTATATTGTAGTTAGATTATATTATAACGATTATACTATAACGATTATAGTATAGCTAGATTATATTATAACGATTATACTATAACGATTATATTATAACAATTATAGTACAGCTAGATTATGTTATAACGATTATATTGTAGTTAGATTATATTATAACGATTATACTATAACGATTATAGTATAGCTAGATTATATTAGAACTGGATTATATTAGAACTGGATTATATTAGAACTACAGTACAAGAGATGGGCACCCACCACTGTACAACTCCCTCCCCGTACAGTACAAGAGATGGGTCACCCACCACTGTACAACTCCCTCCCCGTACAGTACAAGTGATGGGCACCCACCAGTGTACAACTCCCTCCCTGTACAGTACAAGTGATGGGCACCCACCACTGTACAACTCCCTCCCCGTACAGTACAAGAGATGGGCACCCACCACTGTACAAACCCCTCCCCGTACAGTACAAGAGATGGGCACCCACCACTGTACAACTCCCTCCCCGTACAGTACAAGAGATGGGCACCCACCACTGTACAACTCCCTCCCCGTACAGTACAAGTGATGGGCACCCACCACTGTACAACTCCCTCCCCGTACAGTACAAGTGATGGGCACCCACCAGTGTACAACCCCCTCCCCGTACAGTACAAGAGATGGGCACCCACCACTGTACAACTCTTCCTTCCCCGACCCCCATTCCTCCTTCTCATGTACCACATACCACCAATAAGACAATCCAATCATTGGAAATTGACTTTATTATCTTTATGTTGAAGGCCCCAGTCACACCCAAGAGTCCACATCAACATCTTTGATTGGAATATAGAGAGGTTAATGAAAGAGAAAAAGAAGAGACAAGAGAAAAAGTATTTATGAATTTTGGATTTTGTAATCTCGGCACGTATAGTGTGGACCCAATGCTCATCCTGTAGGCGGTAGCGCAAAAGGATTACAGGAGGGGTCACAAAGGGTCTTTGGAAGAAGTGAAAAAACCTGTATTATGAAATGTGCGGTAGGTCATAAGGTAGTGGGAAAGACATGAGATGGTAGAGAGTTCCAAAGCTTCGACGTGTAGGGAAAGAAACAGTTATCAAAACGGCCCACCCTTGTGTTGCTGATGGCCACACAGTAAACACGTGAGGCAGCAGCAGCTTGT
Organism: Panulirus ornatus; assembly: GCF_036320965.1. Taxonomy (NCBI): domain Eukaryota; kingdom Metazoa; phylum Arthropoda; class Malacostraca; order Decapoda; family Palinuridae; genus Panulirus; species Panulirus ornatus. The sequence goes on from NC_092276.1 coordinate 17,162,905, forward strand.
TGTCCAGTGTTGTGTGGTCTGGCTAGTGGTGGGTGGGGGGCACACAGGCAGCCAGCTCTCGGGAGCTGGTAATTAACGTTTGAACTTTTCTTTTTGCTAATTGGCGTTTGGGTTGATGATAACTGGCGTTTGCGTCGTTAGAAATTGGCGTTTGGGTTGATGATAACTGGCGTTTGCGTCGTTAGAAATTGACGTTTCCGTCGTTAGATATTAACGTTTCCGTCGTTAGATATTAACGTTTGCGTCGTTAGATATTAACGTTTGCGTCGTTAGATATTTACGTTTGCGTCGTTAGATATTAACGTTTGCGTCGTTAGAAATTGACGTTTGCGTCGTTAGATATTGACGTTTGCGTCGTTAGAAATTGACGTTTGCGTCGTTAGAAATTGACGTTTGCGTCGTTAGAAATTGACGTTTGCGTCTCTGGAAATTGAAGTTTGCGTCGCTGGAAATTGACGTTTGCGTCGTTAGAAATTGACGTTTGCGTCGTTAGAAATTGACGTTTGCGTCGTTAGAAATTGACGTTTGCGTCGCTGGAAATTGACGTTTGCGTCGTTAGAAATTGACGTTTGCGTCATTTTAAATTGACGTTTGCGTCGTTAGATATTAACGTTTGCGTCGTTAGATATTAACGTTTGCGTCGTTAGAAATTGACGTTTGCGTCGTTAGAAATTGACGTTTGCGTCGTTAGAAATTGACGTTTGCGTCGTTAGAAATTGACGTTTGCGTCGTTAGAAATTGACGTTTGCGTCGTTAGAAATTGACGTTTGCGTCGCTGGAAATTGAAGTTTGCGTCGCTGGAAATTGACGTTTGCGTCGTTAGAAATTGACGTTTGCGTCGTTAGAAATTGACGTTTGCGTCGCTGGAAATTGACGTTTGCGTCGTTAGAAATTGACGTTTGCGTCGCTGGAAATTGACGTTTGCGTCGTTAGAAATTGATTTCTGCATCGCTGGAAATTGGCGTTTGCGACGGTGGAAATTGACGTTTGCGACGCTGGAAATTGATTTCCGCATCGCTGGAAATTGATTTCCGCATCGCTGGAAATTGGCGTTTGCGTCGCTAGAAACTGACGGCGCTAGATATTGATTTCTGCATCGCTGGAAATTGGCGTTTACGTCGCTAGAAACTGACGTGTGCGACGCTGGAAATTGATTTCTGCATCGCTGGAAATTGGCGTTTACGTCGCTAGAAACTGACGTGTGCGACGCTGGAAATTGATTTCTGCATCGCTGGAAATTGGCGTTTGCATGGCTGGTAAGCTGATAATTGACATTTGTATCCCTGATAATTAACGATTGCCTCTCTGGTAATTGGCGTTTATAATCGCTGGTAATTGGTGTTTACATCACATGGAAGTGCAAGTCGTATCGGCAATAACTGATATCTGTATCGCTAGAAATTGATGTCTGTATCGCTAGAAATTGATGTCTGTATCGCTAGAAATTGATGTCTGTATCGCTAGAAATTGATGTCTGTATCGCTAGAAATTGATGTCTGTATCGCTAGAAATTGGCGTTTGCATCACTGGTAATTGACATTTGTAGCGCTGGTAATTTTGACGTTTGTAACGCTGGTGATTGAAGTTAGCGGCGCTGATAACTGATTTATATAACGTATTAATTATCGGTAATTATCAATAAATTATAATTCGTCACGAAGCTAACTTACATGACTTATAAAGTTTGCTAACAAGTTATTCTTAAAGTTATACAGTTAATGAATGTTATAACAAGCTGTTCTTATGTTATACAGTTAACGTATGTTATGACATGTTATTCATTAACTTATATAGTTAACGAATGTTATAAAATGTTATTCTTAAAGTTATACAGTGAACGTATGTTATCATGTTATTCATCTGTGTCGTCGCTGGTTCACATGTTATTCATACATGTTATTCATCGTCCACATCCTGGTGTTCACGCTGTGGTTAATATTCATCTCAAATGACCGGAAATAACTGTACCAATTAGTTCTTGTTCGCGCCAATTACACTCTTCGCTGTGCCAATTATTTCCTTTGTCGTACCAGTTATTATATTTGCCGTACCAATTATTATATTTGTCGTACCAATTATTTTCTTTGTCGTACCAATTATTATATATGTCGTACCAATTATTTCCTTTGTCGTACCAATTATTTCCTTTGTCGTACCAATTATTTCCTTTGTCGTACCAATTATTTCCTTTGTCGTACCAATTATTATATTTGTCGTACCAATTATTTCCTTTGTCGTACCAATTATTATATTTGTCGTACCAATTATTATATTTGTCGTACCAATTATTTTCTTTGTCGTACCAATTATTATATTTGTCGTACCAATTATTTTCTTTGTCGTACCAATTATTATATTTGTCGTACCAATTATTTCCCTTGTCGTACCAATTATTTCCCTTGTCGTACCAATTATTATATTTGTCGTACCAATTATTTCCCTTGTCGTACCAATTATTATATTTGTCGTACCAATTATTTCCCTTGTCGTACCAATTATTATATTTGTCGTACCAATTATTTCCTTTGTCGTACCAATTATTTCCCTTGTCGTACCAATTATTATATTTGTCGTACCAATTATATTCTCCGCCGTGCCAATTACTTTCTTCGCCTCACCAATTATTTTCGCCGTGCCAATTATTTTCCTCACCCAACCAATTACTTTCTTTGTCGTGCCAATTATTATCTTTGTATTATCAATTATTATCTTCCCTGTGCCAATTATTTTCTCATTTTTTCCTCCCATTTATTTTCTTCGCTATATCAATTATTTTCTTTGCTTTACCCATTATTGTTTGCTTTATCAATAACTGTATTTCCTATTGTTGTTTATTGTGTTATTTCCAGTAATTTCCTATATATTCTACACTGGTGCCAATTTTATTTCCAGCGACACCAATTTCTATTCATTGTACCAGTTATTTTGTCATTTACCAACGAATAACTATTTTATCAGTTATTTACATCCATTACGTTAGTTAATCTGCCCTTGTCAATTATTCCTATATACTATATCGATTTTCTTATATGAATTATTATTATTATTATTATTATTATCATTATTATTATTATTATTATTATTATTATTATAATACTTTGTCACTACAAATTACTTCTATTCATTATGCTAATATTTATCATGGTATTTCGTTATCTATTCAGTATACTTCTATAGATAAACATGTATAGTTATTCTTTATCATTTATCATATAACGTGAAGACTTCCCTTACTGGGCACGTGCAGCCGCTCCTGCGCTACATTCAGGAGCGGGGAAATGGCGTCCTAGCTTCGTCTCTTCGTTGTATATCAACTGACTGTTATATTTCTCTCTTGTGTCTCCCCTGATGATGTGATTATGTCACGAAAGTGCACTTGGCAACTTATCGTGTTTCATTTTCCCCCGTGGACTCATAGGAATATATATATATATATATATATATATATATATATATATATATATATATATATATATATATATATATATATATATATATATATATATATATCCGATCATGTTACTCTATCACGTATCATTACCACATTATGTTGCAGAGTAATCCATTTATCTGTCCATTTTTTTCGATTTAATTACATAATAATTAATTGATGTTCATTGCCGCTGTGTTCACAGTGGCTGGAGGTTCATCATAATGTTATTTGTTCTATATGTTCTCTACCTTGGTATGATAATTACATCACTAGTATATATATATATATATATATATATATATATATATATATATATATATATATATATATATATATATATAATATATATATATATATATATATATATATATATATATATATATATATATATATATATGTTTCAGTGTTAATAGATAAATTTTCTATTATTATTATTATTATCTTGTCATACATTGTTTTCATTCATTTTTTGCAAATTATTACCAAAAAAATAGATATTTTTGTCAATATTTGTCAATATTTTCCGTTTTTTGCGAAAATATACTTACCCAAATTTTTGGCTCCGTTCTTTGCATTATAGACCAACCATTTAATTTGCATGTATGCAAATTATCTCAGAACAATTTCTCATCCAATTTTGACTCATAATACCATTTAATTTTTTCCTCTTCCCATTTTTCTTTCCTACCAACCATTTTCTATGTTCCAGTTTTTACCAGAACCTCCTTCGTTCATCATTGTTCATACCATTTGTTCATTATTGTTCAGAACATTTCATTTGTTCATCATCATCCTGAGAGTGCGTGGTGCTGGGGGGGGGCGCGCGCGCGCGTGTGAGCGCGGCGCGGCGCGCGGCCCGCCCCCGGAGCACGTGGCGAGAGAGTGTGTGTGAGGGCAGTAAGACATGGTAGTGGGGGTTGGCTACTGGCATGGTGTAATCTGTCATTTACAGATAACTAGAACTATTTACAGCAAGACAGTGATGAGTGTATCACAACATACAACACCCAGGTGGGTGTGCTACACTGACCTTTAACAATATACAAACACAGGAGGAGAGGAGAGAGAAAAAAAAATGATGATGAGGTTATCTTTGGCTTCAGAAAACGGGTCAGGGGAGGCACTCCAACACCCCGAAGGGAGTCTAGCTTAAGTACTTGAAGTCTGTATTTACATTTTAAGCCGTACTCTCGTAGATAATGTGAGGATTTTCCTTCTTGTGTCCTCCCATGTTGAGTGTGCCTTTCATGCCTCCCCCGCCATAACTCACTTGGAATGTACATCATCGCATTCCATCAATAATGTCATCAGTAATAATAGAAATGATTTTGTTTTTCCCCGTAAGTCATATTGTTCTTTTTTTCTTCCACAAAATAAATTAAGAATAGAAATTATATACGATCTAGTTTTTTTCTTCTTCTTCTTTTGTGCGGAGGAGCTACCTTTAGTGTGGGTTACGCGGCCTCCTTGGCGGCCAGGGTTTCCCGCGTCGCGGAGTGATACATGGCCGGTAGGTACCCCAGGGTTGCCACACGCCTCCAGCCACCACCACCTCCTCCCCGCGACACTTTACTAAATAATAACTTCCTATGGTCATTAAGGACGAACACCCGCCACTCGTCGTGAACCAGTTCTGTACAAGAGAATAATTACAGCCATGTGCAGTGGGGGTCTGTGTAGGTAGGTAGGTAGGTAGGTAAGTAGGTAGGTAGGTAAGTAGACGGCCAGCGTCCCCAGGTGTGAGTGAGGGAGTCGGCCATGAGGAGCAGCAGACGTGGAGGCTCCAGGTGAGGTGGTGGTACCTCCCTCCTCCCCCCTCATCACGGGGGGGGGAGGGGAATGGGTCTGTGGTTAAGGGATTAGTGGAAATCTCTGGCGTCATTAACTAATGGTTGGCCAGTTAGGAAGGGGGGGAGGTCACCGATACGGTTAGGGGTTGGGTGCTGGGTTAAGGTGTGGATAGTTAAGTAGGTTTTGCAGTTAATGGTCTATAGAGACATCAGTTAATGTTCTTTAACTGCATCAGTTAATAGTCTATAGCAGTATCAGTTAATGGTCTATTGCAGTATCAGTTAATGGTCTATAGAAGCATCAGTTACTGGTCTATAGCTGCATCAGTTAATGGTCTATCGAGGCATCAGTTAACGGTTTATAGAGGCAGAAGTTAATAGTCAATAGCTGCATCAGTTAATGGTCTATAGCTGCTTCAGTTAATAGTCTATAGAGGCATCAGTTAATGGTCTATATCAGCATCAGTTGATAGTTTATAGCTGCGTCAGTTAATGGTCTATAACTGCTTCAGTTAATGATCTATAGCTGCTTCAGTTAATGGTCTACAGAGGCATCAGTTAATGGTCTATAGAGGTATCAGTTAATGGTGTATAGCTGCATCAGTTAATGGTCTATAGAGTCATCAGTTAATGGTCTATAGAGGTATCAGTTAATGGTGTATAGCTGCATCAGTTAATGGTCTATAGAGGTATCAGTTTATGGTGTATAGTTGCATCAGTTAATGGTCTATAGAGTCATCAGTTAATGGTCTATAGAGGTATCAGTTAATGGTGTATAGCTGCATCAGTTAATGGTCTATAGAGGTATCAGTTTATGGTGTATAGTTGCATCAGTTAACGGTCTATAGCAGCATCAGTTAATGGTCTATAGAGACATCAGTTAATGGTCTAGAGTAGCATCAGTTAATGGTCTATAGAGACATCAGTTAACTGTCTATAGCAGCATCAGTTAATGGTTTATAGAGGCATCAGTTATTGGTCTATAGAGGCGTCACTTAGTAGTCTATAGATGCATCAATTAATGGTCTATACAGGCATCAGTTAATGGTCTATAGCTCCACAGTGAATGGTCTTTTGCAGCATTAGTTAATGGTCTATAGCAACATCAGTTAATGGTCTATAGCAACATCAGTTAATGGTCTATAGCAACATCAGTTAATGGTCTATAGCAGCATGAGTTAATGGTCTATAGCAACATCAGTTAATGGTCTATAGCAACATCAGTTAATGGTCGTCATTAAGCGGGTATCACAGTTAATGTCTGCTGCTGGGGGGGGGGGTGTGGGTGAGGGAGTTATGGAGGCCATGCGTGTGGAGGGCGGGGCTGGTGTGGTGGAGGGGCGGCGTCGTCTCACTGGGCCATGGAGTGGAGGAGGGCGGCGTGGAGGAAGGGGCGGTGGTCGGGGTCAGGCACGCCGCCCATGCTGGTGTACGTGGGCGGCGCTGCAGGAGACGTGACCGAGGGAGCGGGGACTGGGTAGGGCGAGGCTGGGGCGCGCCCGAAGGAGTGCAGAGGGGAGGACGTCAGCCCCTGAGGGGACGCGAGAGGGGGACTGACTGACCGCGGGGACTCACGTCCCCCATCCCCGCCTGCGGCAGCGTCGTCCCTGCCGATGAGAGAGTCGATGGTGAAGGGCTTGTGTGTGCGGGGCGCGGCCGGCTGCGTCAGGCTGGAGGGCGAGGCGGGCGACGCCGGCCGCTGCGGTACGGAGCCGCACGCGGACTTGAGGGGCGGCTGGACCGCAGGGTGCGGGAGGCCGGCGGGCAGTGGCAAGGGCTTGACGGGCGTCGGGTGCAGGAGGTGGGGAGTGTTGGCCCCTTGTAAGGGCATGATGGGGCGCACCTGACGGGCCAGGTCCAGGTGCGGCAGTCCCGCCAGCGGCAGGCCGGCCAGCGGCGGCAGGTAGGGCGGCGGCGGGAGGAGCGTGTGCGCCAGGGGCGGCCGCTGGAGGAGCGGGTGGCCAGGACCCAGCAGCGCCGCCGCCTGCTGGAGCTGCTGGTGCTGGAAGGGGTCCAGGACCCCGGAGGTGAAGAGCGAGAAGACGTGCGGGTCAGTGAAGAAGTCCGGGGCGGGCTGCCGCTTGTACCGCTTGCGGCGCCGCAGGAAGGAGCCGTTATCAAACATGTCTATAGCGCCTGGGTCGAGCGTCCAGTAATTGCCCTTGCCGGGATTGCCTGGTTCGCGGGGCACCTTGATGAAACAATCGTTGAGTGAGAGGTTGTGTCTGATGGAGTTCTGCCAGGCCGGGAACTTGGCCTTATAGTAAGGGAAGCGGTTCATGATGAACTCACAAATCTCGCTCAGCGTCACACGCTTCTTGGCCGCCTGCAAGATGGCCATGGTGATCAGGGCGATGTACGAGTACGGTGGCTTCACCAACCCACCTCCGCCGCCGCCTCCGCCGGTCTTCCCGCCCTCCTCTCCGACCTTGTCGCGTCCTTCCCCCGGGGAACCGGGCGGGGTCGCGCCCCCCTCGGCCATCTGGGTAGGGTCGTCGGGAGGACCCAGGTGGATCTCCTTCTCCTCCAGGAGCGGGTCTTCCTCCTGCTCGGAGGGGCTGCTCCTGCCGCCCTCCTCCGCGCCCGAGGGCCTGCTGGCAGGGCAGCTCCCCAGCCTCGGGCTCCTGGGGCGGCTCCTCCCCGCCTTCTTCCACCATCATGGCCTGCTGCTCCCCACCTTCCTCCACGCCTCCCCCCAGCCGCGCCTCCTCCTGGCATGTGTCGAGGGCCTGGGGGGGCGGCGAGGGGACGGTGTGAGCGCCCCCGAGGAAGGGGAAGTGTGCAGCTGCCTGCTGCTGCTGCTGCTGCTGCTGCTGCATGTGTCGTTCGAAGAGTGCACGTGCTGCTTGCGCACGTTCCTGCACGTGCCTCTCCAGCGCTGACCGTTCCAGGAGGGATCTCTCCAGCACCGAGCGGTCCAGAACCCCGCTCTCCCGCCCCTCCACCGCCGTCCTTTCCAGCCCTAACCGCTCGGGTCCCTGGCGGTCCAGCGCTAACCGCTCGGGTCCCTGGCGGTCCAGCGCTAACCGCTCGGGCACCTGGCGGTCCAGCCCTAACCGCTCTAGGAAGGAGCGGTCCAGGTACTGACGGTCGGGGTATGGGCGGTCGGCCACGTGCCGGTCCGAGGCTGGGCGCTCGGAGAACTGTCTCTCGCCCAGGGGCTTCTCCAGGAAGAGTCTGTCGGCCAGGAACTTGCCGGTGTCCGTCTGGTCGAAGGTGGAGCGGTCGAAGTGCGGCCTCTGGCTCTCGTAGAGCCGGTGGGGGTCGTAGAGTCTCGGGTCACGGTAGAGCGTCGTGTACGAAAGTCCTTCCAGGGTAGCGGGAGAGGCCCCTAGCGGACCCCCGGTGTCAGAGTCGCTGGCCATTCCTTCCTGCTGCTCCCGCACTCACTCCACGCACCACATTGGGCTCGGGGCCTCACCGCACTCTTTATTTCCCCCTCGCACTCGCTAACACGACCAACTAACAACTGACAATACGGGCGAGGGAGGCGGCAGCGGCTGGGGTCCGTCCCATCTGGTAGTCACGCCCTTACTGCTCGTGTGCCTATTATCTTAATGGTTTTATCGCACTTTGTCTACCAACTGGCGCCGGTGCCGAGTACACACACATTTTCATTCTTGTCGCCAAAGTTTGAGTTGAGCGCCACGTTAGATGTACAATCTGCGCTACACATGCCTTCACTATCATAACTATCCAATCAATACGTCCGGCTCATGATCCCACGCGCCACCTGGGAGGAGCTCCCGACCCGCGACCAATCGCGTGGCAGGACGGAAGAAGGATGAGGCTGGCGGGGCGGAGCTACAGGCGGTGGGCGGGGCTGAATTCCGATGCAGGGACTATGGGGACGAGCTTATGCCAATTAGTCATTTTTACATCAGTTATTATTTCTAAAAATCCAGAGGTTATAATGGTCTTATGAATGAGATAATTTGATTATCATATGTAAAGATGATTTATTTTGGTTAACGATAATTAATGTTAGTGAGATTATTACATAGATAAAAATAATGTTAAATTTCGATCAAGGAATCGTTGGCACTGGTGTTGGGCGGGGCTTGTGGCGAGGGGAGTGTGGCAGCACCTGCCGCCCAAGTCACCATGACTGACTCCACACTCGCCATGCACACGCCATGATACACACACACCCCTCGCACGTGTTCCCACGCAATGCACGCAACTCATGTATACACACACACCAGTAACTCACCTCTCTCGTGCCTGTATGCACGCAATTTCATTCCATGCGCGCACGCATTTCATCCGTACGTGCGAGCGCAGTTCACATCCATTTTGACACTTGGGTTTTGTATGCGTGCACTCAGGTTTTGCGTGTGTGCACTCAACTCTTGCGTGTGTGCACTCAACTTTTGCGTGTGTGCACTCAACTTTTGCGTGTTTGCACTCAACTTTTGCGTGTGTGCACTCAACTTTTCTACTCCCATACATGCCACGCACACATCCTACACGCACACTCACTAATGGATGTATCTTGTACGCACACGATATGCACGCACGTTTCCCCGCTATATGCACGCTACGCACGCAACACTCCTCGCTGGACATACGCAACGCACTCAACCCTCCCCCGGATTACCAGGCCGCCACGCCCGCGCCCCCGACCGCCACGCCCGCGCCCCCGACAAACTATCCGCGCAACTCCCCCCCCCCCCCTTCACACCCCAATCCACACGCTCGCGAAAAACGCAATTATCCGCCACGTGCACGCGCCCCTCTTCCCCCCCCCCCCCCACTCGTAACCTAGTGACCCCCTGGCCTCTTTCCATCACAGGTCAGCGTGACGCTTGCCACGTGGTCGGGTGACCAGGTGGTGTAGTGACCCCTGCTACCGTTTTCTTTGGTGAACGCGTTTTTATGGTGAGGGTAAATATGACGTCATCAATGATGTTATGATGAGGTTAACATTAATGTGTAGGGATGAGGTTAACATGTTAGGGATGAGGTTAACATGTTAGGGATGAGGTTAACATTGATGTTTAGGGATGAGGTTAACATGTTAGGGATGAGGTTAACATGTTAGGGATGAGGTTAACATTGATGTTTAGGGATGAGGTTAACATGTTAGGGATGAGGTTAACATTGATGTTTAGGGATGAGGTTAACATTGATGTTTAGGGATGTTCTTTCACATGAGGAGTATTATGTATTTAACATGATATATAACTTCACTGAAAAATAGTCACTTCTACAGTGTTTTACGAACAATTTCAACAATGTTAAAAATATTGTATGTTAACCAGAAGACATGGTGATGTAGTCTGGCAATTGTATAGTTTGTGTTATGTGTGTTACCTGTTGTGTTATGTGTGTTACCTGTTGTGTTATGTGTGTTACCTGTTGTGTTATGTGTGTTACCTGTTGTTTTGTGTGTTAACTATAGTGTTATGAGTGCTAGGTATTGTGTTTTGAGTGCTAACTATTGTGTTATTTGTGTTAACCCCTGTGTTATTTGTGCTAACTGTTGTGTTATTTGTGTTAACAGCTGTGTTATGTGTGCTGACTATTGTGTTATGTGTGTTAACTATTGTGTTATGTGTGTCAGTTGCTGGGTTATGTGTGCTAACTATTGTGTTATGTGAGTTGACTGCTGTATTTTGTGTGCTAACTATTGTGTTGTGTTAACTGCTGTGTTATGTGTGCTAACTATTGTGTTATGTGTGTTGACTGCTGTATTATGTGTGCTAACTATTGTGTTGTGTTAACTGCTGTATTATGTGTGCTAACTATTCTCTTATGTGTGTTAACTGCTGTGTTATGTGTGCTAACTATTGTGTTATTTGTGTTAACTGCTGTTATGTGTGCTAACTATTGTGTCATATGTTAACTGCTGTGTTATGTGTGCTAACTATCATGTTATGGGTGTTTTAAAATCTTAAAGGCTATGATCAGGTCACCCCTGACTCTTCTCTCTTGCCAGGTGGGCCAATTTAAGGTGGTGCAACCTTTCCCTGTAGGTGGTGTGTGGTGGAGCAGGTTTGTGCTGCTCCTCTGGACCTTCTCTATTAGCTCTTTGTGACCAAACTGGAGAAGCATATTCTAGTTTGGCCCTTTTGACCACCTGGCTCAATATTGCCTTAGCCATACCTACATACATACATACATACATACATACATACATACATACAGTACAATGATGATATTCCCCAGCCACCACACACTTCCTCCCCTAATGTGGGACTCTGGTCACAGGTCTGGGCACAATATTAAGTCCCAAGTCCTCTCTCTCACACACGTAGATTCCTGTAGTTTATTTCCTGCTGGATAACAGTTATATCAAGGTCTTCCGTCCATATCTCCCATCCTCATTACCTTATATTGACCCGGGTTAGACTTCATCAGCCATGTGTCGGAGCCACGTTGGAGTTTGCCTCGATCCCTTTGTACGGTGATGCATTCTTGTTCACTTCATACTTCCCCCCAGTGACCTCGGCATCATCTGCAAACATGTTCAGCTAGGCGTCCATACCTTTTGGTCAGCCATCTACATAGATCTAGGAGGTCAGTGGCCCAATTGGGGACCCTTGCGGTATGCCTCTAGGAACCTCAGTCCAATTGCATGATGGCTTCGCTGACCTGAGTCCATTTTTCCCTTCCATTATGATGATCAATACCTTCGAGACGTCTTCCCTTCCCTCATGTCTGTCTTGATTTACCAGCCTCCTCATGTTGGACAGTGTCAAAGGCTTTCCAGCACTTAAGATACAGACCGTCCACTCACCTAATTTCCCCTCTTGTCCAAATCAGAGCTCACTCTCTCGTAGAAATCCAAAATGTCTCTTACGCTTGACCGCTTTTCCCAAGCACCATATTGTTTCTCATTCTTGTACTTTCTCATTCTTGTCTATCTCTATGTTTTCCAGACCTCATCTTTCTCCATGGTTTCCAGACCTCATCTGTCTCCATGGTTTCCAGACCTCATCTGTCTCCATGGTTTCCAGACCTCATCTTTCTCCATGGTTTCCAGACCTCATCTTTCTCCATGGTTTCCAGACCTCATCTTTCTCCATGGTTTCCAGACCTCATCTTTCTCCATGGTTTCCAGGCCTCATCTTTCTCCATGGTTTCCAGACCTGGCAGAGTGAGGAGCCGTGGTCAGCGCCCCCCCCCCCCCCTCCTCCCTCCACCTTACCCTACAAAGAGGCATGTTGCCTGGTACCCTCCCTCCCCAGGGCTACCTCCCTCCCTACCTTCCTCCAGCACACAACACTTGTGTTACGTGTGTTGTATATATTGTGTTGTGCGTGCTCGGTGTTGTGGTGTGTGTGTGTGTGTGTGTGTGTGTGTGTGTGTGTGTGTGTGTGTAGCTCGTTGGCTGGAGGGAGCCACTGTCAAGATACTAACATTACAGTGATATATTTCAAGGATAAAATAGATGTACATTGTGTAGGTAAAACTCTACGTAGACATCTACTTATCCTTTACAGACCTCGGGTGCTGACTTAAGTAGGTAGGACACTTATAAACCAGTTAAGTATGTTGATATAGACTTGGTTAGCCAAGTGTTTCACACCACTGGAGGAAGACGAGGGATTTCTCCAGTGGCTGGAACTGAAATGTTATCACATCTTATCTTTGTTCGTATCAACGAGGGAGAGACATTGTCTGTATCACCCTGGACTCTACTTTGATGCTAACTTGCCAGTAATTATATGCAGCAAACATGTAAACAATGAGACATGGTAATACATCAATGTATGATTCAGTATATACAGTATACACATTAATGTATGATTCAGTATATACAGTATACACATTAATGTATGATTCAGTATATACAGTATACACATTAATGTATGATTCAGTATATACAGTATACACATTAATGTATGATCCAGTACATACAGTATACAGATTAATGTATGATCCAGTACATACAGTATACACAATAATGTATGATTCAGTACATACAGTATACACATTAATGTATGATTCAGTACATACAGTATACACATTAATGTATGATTCAGTATATACAGTATACAGATAAAAGACAAATTCATTAGGAGACGTGGTTGAATTTTTTGATAAAAAATTTATTAATCTTGAAGTTATGTGTAATCAGGGTGTGTGGTGAGGGAGTGTATGTGTGGTGAGGGAGTGTATGTGAGGGAGTGTATGTGAGGGTGTAGATGGCCAGTGAGAGTTTGGTGTGGTGAGGGTGTGTGGTGCGGGAGTGTGGTGTGTATGTGTGGAGAGGGAGTGTGTGGTGTGTATGTGTGGTGAGGGAGTGTGTGGTGCGTATGTGTGGTGAGGGAGTGTGTGGTGTGTATGTGTGGTGAGGGAGTGTGTAGTGTGTATGTGTGGTGAGGGAGTGTGTGGTGTGTATGTGTGGGGCGGGAGTGTGTGGTGTGTATGTGTGGTGGGGGAGTGTGTGGTGTGTATGTGTGGTGAGGGAGTGTGTGGTGTGTATGTGTGGTGAGGGAGTGTGTGGTGTGTATGTGTGGTGAGTGAGTGTGTGGTGAGGAAGTGTGTGGTGTGTATGTGTGGTGAGGGAGTGTGTGGTGTGTATGTGTGGTGAGGGAGTGTGTGGTGTGTATGTGTGGTGAGGGAGTGTGTGGTGTGTATGTGTGGTGAGGGAGTGTGTGGTGTGTATGTGTGGTGAGGGAGTGTGTGGTGTGTATGTGTGGTGAGGGAGTGTGTGGTGTGTATGTGTGGTGAGGAGTGTGTGGTGTGTATGTGTGGTGAGGGAGTGTGTGGTGTGTATGTGTGGTGAGGGAGTGTGTGGTGTGTATGTGTGGTGAGGGAGTGTGTGGTGTGTATGTGTGGTGAGGGAGTGTGTGGTGTGTATGTGTGGTGAGGGAGTGTGTGGTGTGTATGTGTGGTGAGGGAGTGTGTGGTGTGTATGTGTGGTGAGGGAGTGTGTGGTGTGTATGTGTGGTGAGGGAGTGTGTGGTGTGTATGTGTGGTGAGGGAGTGTGTGGTGTGTATGTGTGGTGAGGGAGTGTGTGGTGTGTATGTGTGGTGAGGGAGTGTGTGGTGTGTATGTGTGGTGAGGGAGTGTGTGGTGTGTATGTGTGGTGAGGGAGTGTGTGGTGTGTATGTGTGGTGAGGGAGTGTGTGGTGTGTATGTGTGGTGAGGGAGTGTGTGGTGTGTATGTGTGGTGAGGGAGTGTGTGGTTGTGTATGTGTGGTGAGGGAGTGTGTGGTGTGTATGTGTGGTGAGGGAGTGTGTGGTGTGTATGTGTGGTGAGGGAGTGTGTGGTGTGTATGTGTGGTGAGGGAGTGTGTGGTGTGTATGTGTGGTGAGGGAGTGTGTGGTGTGTATGTGTGGTGAGGGAGTGTGTGGTGTGTATGTGTGGTGAGGGAGTGTGTGGTGTGTATGTGTGGGGAGGGAGTGTGTGGTGTGTATGTGTGGTGAGGGAGTGTGTGGTGTGTATGTGTGGTGAGGGAGTGTGTGGTGTGTATGTGTGGGGAGGGAGTGTGTGGTGTGTATGTGTGGGGAGGGAGTGTGTGGTGTGTATGTGTGGGGAGGGAGTGTGTGGTGTGTATGTGTGGGGAGGGAGTGTGTGGTGTGTATGTGTGGGGAGGGAGTGTGTGGTGTGTATGTGTGGGGAGGGAGTGTGTGGTGTGTATGTGTGGTGAGGGAGTGTGTGGTGTGTATGTGTGGTGAGGGAGTGTGTGGTGTGTATGTGTGGTGAGGGAGTGTGTGGTGTGTATGTGTGGTGAGGGAGTGTGTGGTGTGTATGTGTGGTGAGGGAGTGTGTGGTGTGTATGTGTGGTGAGGGAGTGTGTGGTGTGTATGTGTGGTGGGGAGTGTGTGGTGTGTATGTGTGGGAGGGAGTGTGTGGTGTGTATGTGTGGTGAGGGAGTGTGTGGTGTGTATGTGTGGTGTGTATGTGTGGGGAGGGAGTGTGTGGTGTGTATGTGTGGTGAGGGAGTGTGTGGTGTGTATGTGTGGTGAGGGAGTGTGTGGTGTGTATGTGTGGTGAGGGAGTGTGTGGTGTGTATGTGTGGTGAGGGAGTGTGTGGTGTGTATGTGTGGGGAGGGAGTGTGTGGTGTGTATGTGTGGTGAGGGAGTGTGTGGTGTGTATGTGTGGTGAGGGAGTGTGTGGTGTGTATGTGTGGTGAGGGAGTGTGTGGTGTGTATGTGTGGGGAGGGAGTGTGTGGTGTGTATGTGTGGTGAGGGAGTGTGTGGTGTGTATGTGTGGGGAGGGAGTGTGTGGTGTGTATGTGTGGTGAGGGAGTGTGTGGTGTGTATGTGTGGGGAGGGAGTGTGTGGTGTGTATGTGTGGTGAGGGAGTGTGTGGTGTGTATGTGTGGTGAGGGAGTGTGTGGTGAGGGAGTGTGTGGTGTGTATGTGTGGTGAGGGAGTGTGTGTGTGTATGTGTGGTGAGGGAGTGTGTGGTGTGTATGTGTGGGGAGGGAGTGTGTGGTGTGTATGTGTGGTGAGGGAGTGTGTGGTGTGTATGTGTGGTGAGGGAGTGTGTGGTGTGTATGTGTGGTGAGGGAGTGTGTGGTGTGTATGTGTGGTGAGGGAGTGTGTGGTGTGTATGTGTGGGGAGGAGTGTGTGGTGTGTATGTGTGGGGAGGGAGTGTGTGGTGTGTATGTGTGGTGAGGGAGTGTGTGGTGTGTATGTGTGGGGAGGGAGTGTGTGTGTTGTGTGTATGTGGTGGTAGTGTGGGGAGGGAGTGTGTGGTGTGTATGTGTGGGGAGGGAGTGTGTGGTGTGTATGTGTGGTGAGGGAGTGTGTGTGTGTATGTGTGGTGAGGGAGTGTGGTGTGTATGTGTGGTGAGGGAGTGTGTGGTGAGTATGTGTGTGGTGTGGGAGTGTGTGGTGTGTATGTGTGGTGAGGGTGTGTGTGGTGGGTGAGGGAGTGTGTGGTGTGTATGTGTGGTGAGGGAGTGTGTGCTGTGTATGTGTGGTGAGGGAGTGTGTGGTGTGTATGTGTGGTGAGGGAGTGTGTGGTGTGTATGTGTGGTGAGGGAGTGTGTGGTAGATGTTTATGTATATATTATCACAACATTGTTTCCCACAGGAGGAAGGACCACAACCCAGTAGGTGACCTTTACTGCACGAAGGCTTTCACAACCATAACATCATGGTGACGTGCACTAAGCTATCACAACTTGTTGTTGTTGTGGTTCACAACATGACAGGTAATGTGCTCAGTACAAGCTTGGTCATAACATTCAGGTGTTGTATTACTGAAATGATCATTGTAGTGTTGTATTATGCTGTCTTCATGTTGTTTTGTATTATGCTGTCTTCATGTAGTGGTGTATTATGCTGTCTTGATGTAGTGTTGTATTATGCTGTCTTGATGTAGTGGTGTATTATGCTGTCTTGATGTAGTGTTGTATTATGCTGTCTTGATGTAGTGGTGTATTATGCTGTCTTGATGTAGTGGTGTATTATGCTGTCTTGATGTAGTGTTGTATTATGCTGTCTTGATGTAGTGGTGTATTATGCTGTCTTGATGTAGTGTTGTATTATGCTGTCTTGATGTAGTGGTGTATTATGCTGTCTTGATGTAGTGTTGTATTATGCTGTCTTGATGTAGTGGTGTATTATGCTGTCTTGATGTAGTGGTGTATTATGCTGTCTTGATGTATTGTTGTATAATGCTGTATTCGTGTAGTGTTGTATTATGCTGTCTTCATGTAGTGTTGAATTATGCTGTCTTTATGTAGTGTTGAATTATGCTGTCTTTATGTAGTGTTGAATTATCCTGTCTTTATGTAGTGTATATGCTGTCTCCTCAGCCACTTACCTGGTCATGCTGAGGTAACGGATCAATGATGATTAACACGTATCCATGGCCTGAAGGGAAAGTGATTAATGTATCATTACTCATATTGTCTTTATGTATTTCATTTTTTCACACTGATCGCCATTTCCCACGTTAGCGAGGTAGCGTTTAGAACAGAGGACTGAACCTTTCAGGGAATATCCTCACTTAGCCCCTTTCTCTGTTCCATCTTTTCGAAAATTAAAAACGAGAGTGGAGGATTTCCAGCCCCCCCCCCCCCCTCTCTCCCCTTTTAGTCACCTACGACACGCAGGGAATACGTGGCAAGTATTCTTTATATATATATATATATATATATATATATATATATATATATATATATATATATATATATATATATATATAAAGAGAAGAAATGCATGCCTTTCGTGGTAGGATGCATCATGACGCATTCATATTTAACTTTTGCTTTTCTTACAAAGCTAATTTTCTTTAGTCCTGCAAGGTATTTCTTCTCTCAGTTTCCCGTCCTGTGTAGTGCAGGAGGGGGGTGGGGGAGGGAGCCTTATCTTTCTTATCGTTATCTTGTGCCATTAAGGTCACATTTTCCTCTTAGTAATGTTAACACCAGACCATCTCTCGCGGACCCTGGGGTCTGTATGGTCTGTGTACTTATTGTAATGCTATCAATGATATGGTCTGTGTCTGTCTATACTCCTCCCGCGGGTCATCAGGGTGGGAGGGGTCCTCCCGTGGGTCATCAGGGTGGGAGGGGTCCTCCCATGGGTCATCAGGGTGGGAGGGGTCCTCCCGCGGGTCATCAGGGTGGGAGGGGTCCTCCCGCGGGTCATCAGGGTGGGAGGGGTCCTCCCGCGGGTCATCAGGGTGGGAGGGGGTCGGGAGGTAAGGGTGGAGATCCAGCGGGGTTCTGTGGTGTCCATTACCTTCGTCAGGAGAACGACACTGATCCTCCTCAGGTGGCCGCCTCCAGGGGCTTCACCTGCTTGTTTTAGGGCGCAGATTTTTGAGGGGTTGGAGGTAAGACCCTCCCCCATCCACCTCGGTCTCCAGGGTCGAGAATCAGGTGGGGTGTGGAGGGCGCGATGAGCCGTATGTCGTGGTGGGTCGGGCGCCCTTGGTGCCCGAGGGCGTGAGGAGCAGCGGTGTGGCTTCAGTTGTGTGGAGGAGGGGCGGCTCGTGTCTCCTTAAGACAAACACACACACACTTGCCCGACGCCCACACACCCACACCCACCCCCACACCCGGCCACACACACTACTGTGGGGCTTCTGCCACGCCACACCACGCCAGATTGACACACAGACACACACATACACGCATACATACACATACACACACATACATACACACATACACATACACACACACACATATACACACACATACATGCACATACACATAACATACATACATACACACACACACACAACCACACATACATACATACATACACACACACGTATACATTACCTCATCATCAGGGGTCAAGGCTGAGCTGAGTGTCAATAATTATCAGATCTCATTTCTTTATTTACGATTTAATTATTTCATTTATCGATAACACAATAAATGTGACTCACGACACAATTTGTATTTTGTGAAGACAACTAATGATCAGAAGTGTTACTACACGAGGACAAGTGAGGCCCTGAGGGATGGACCTTGGCCCTGGTGAGGCCCTGAGGGATGGACCTTGGCCCTGGTGAGGCCCTGAGGGATGGACCTTGGTCCTAGTGAGGCTCTGAGGGATGGACCTTGGTCCTGGTGAGGCTCTGAGGGATGGACCTTGGCCCTGGTGAGGCCCTGAAGGATGGACCTTGGCCCTGGTGAGGCCCTGAGGGATGGACCTTGGCCCTGGTGAGGCCCTGAGGGATGGATCTTGGCCCTGGTGAGGCCCTGAGGGATGGACCTTGGCCCTGGTGAGGCCCTGAAGGATGGACCTTGGCCCTGGTGAGGCCCTGAGGGATGGACCTTGGCCCTGGTGAGGCCCTGAGGGATGGATCTTGGCCCTGGTGAGGCCCTGAGGGATGGACCTTGGCCCTGGTGAGGCCCTGAGGGATGGACCTTGTCCCTGGTGAGGCCCTGAGGGATGGACCTTGGTCCTGGTGAGGCCCTGAGGGATGGATCTTGTCCCTGGTGAGGCCCTGAGGGATGGACCTTGGTCCTGGTGAGGCTCTGAGGGATGGATCTTGGCCCTGATGAGGCCCTGAGGGATGGACCTTGTCCCTGGTGAGGCCCTGAGGGATGGACCTTGTCCCTGATGAGGCCCTGAGGGATGGACCTTGGTCCTGGTGAGGCTCTGAGGGATAGATCTTGGCCCTGGTGAGGCCCTGAGGGATGGATCTTGTCCCTGATGAGGCCCTGAGGGATGGACCTTGGTCCTGGTGAGGCCCTGAGGGATGGATCTTGTCCCTGGTGAGGCCCTGAGGGATGGATCTTGTCCCTGGTGAGGCCCTGAGGGATGGACCTTGTCCCTGATGAGGCCCTGAGGGATGGACCTTGGTCCTGGTGAGGCTCTGAGGGATGGATCTTGGCCCTGATGAGGCCCTGAGGGATGGACCTTGTCCCTGGTGAGGCCCTGAGGGATGGACCTTGTCCCTGATGAGGCCCTGAGGGATGGACCTTGGTCCTGGTGAGGCTCTGAGGGATGGATCTTGGCCCTGATGAGGCCCTGAGGGATGGACCTTGGTCCTGGTGAGGCTCTGAGGGATGGATCTTGGCCCTGGTGAGGCCCTGAGGGATGGATCTTGTCCCTGATGAGGCCCTGAGGGATGGACCTTGGTCCTGGTGAGGCCCTGAGGGATGGATCTTGTCCCTGGTGAGGCCCTGAGGGATGGATCTTGTCCCTGGTGAGGCCCTGAGGGATGGACCTTGGTCCTGGTGAGGCCCTGAGGGATGGACCTTGTCCCTGATGAGGCCCTGAGGGATGGACCTTGGTCCTGGTGAGGCTCTGAGGGATGGATCTTGGCCCTGATGAGGCCCTGAGGGATGGACCTTGTCCCTGGTGAGGCCCTGAGGGATGGACCTTGTCCCTGGTGAGGCCCTGAGGGATGGACCTTGGCCCTGGTGAGGCCCTGAGGGATGGACCTTGTCCCTGGTGAGGCCCTGAGGGATGGACCTTGTCCCTGGTGAGGCCCTGAGGGATGGACCTTGGTCCTGGTTAGGCTCTGAGGGATGGACCTTGTCCCTGATGAGGCCCTGAGGGATGGACCTTGGTCCTGGTTAGGCTCTGAGGGATGGATCTTGGCCCTGGTGAGGCCCTGAGGGATGGACCTTGTCCCTGGTGAGGCCCTGAGGGATGGATCTTGTCCCTGGTGAGGCCCTGAGGGATGGATCTTGGCCCTGGTGAGGCCCTGAGGGATGGATCTTGTCCCTGGTGAGGCCCTGAGGGATGGACCTTGTCCCTGGTGAGGCCCTGAGGGATGGACCTTGGTCCTGGTGAGGCCCTGAGGGATGGATCTTGGCCCTGGTGAGGCCCTGAGGGATGGATCTTGGCCCTGGTGAGGCCCTGAGGGATGGATCTTGTCCCTGGTGAGGCCCTGAGGGATGGACCTTGTCCCTGGTGAGGCCCTGAGGGATGGACCTTGGTCCTGGTGAGGCCCTGAGGGATGGATCTTGGCCCCCCAACCCCCCCGCCGTACAGACCGCGTGCTAACGGCAGGCGTAACAGAAGCCCACAACGGTCAGGGTAACGGTGGCGGCCGCTGTTAAACAGAAACAGAAAAGAATTGATACGTTATGCTTACTGCCCCCCCCCCCTCCTCCCCCCTCCCCCAGCTACAACCTGCTCCACCCCCCCCCCCCCCTCCCTGGCCATGCTAAGCTGGAGGTCAGTCCTTTGTTCGTGTGTTCATGTTGTATGACACTGCTACGTAACTCTTACTACAACACCATCACCAACCTTACAACACCACCAACACCAACAACAACACAGCAACACTAACACTACAACACCATCAGTAATACAACAGCATCAATACTACGAGCACTACGATGCTACAACACCAGGAACACTACAACACCACTCATTCACAACCAGCACTACAACACACCCAGCACAAGAACACCACCAGCTCTACATCCCAGCATCACAACCTCACCAGTGCTACGTCATCAACACTACAACATCACGAATACTACATTACCAACACTACAACACCACGACGACAACACCACCAGCCCTACAACACCACCACTACAACACCACCAGCCCTACAACACCACCACTACAACACCACCAGCCCTACAACACCACGACTACAACACCACCACTACAACACCACCAGCCCTACAACACCACGACTACAACACCACCAGCCCTACAACACCACGACTACAACACCACCACTACAACACCACCAGCCCTACAACACCACGACTACAACACCACCACTACAACACCACCAGCCCTACAACACCACGACTACAAACACCACCAGCCCTACAACACCACCACTACAACACCACCAGCCCTACAACACCACCAGCCCTACAACACCACGACTACAACACCACCACTACAACACCACCGGCCCTACAACACCACGACTACAACACCACCAGCCCTACAACACCACGACTACAACACCACCAGCCCTACAACACCACGACTACAACACCACCAGCCCTACAACACCACGACTACAACACCACCACTACAACACCACCACTACAACACCACCAGCCCTACAACACCACGACTACAACACCACCAGCCCTACAACACCACAACAACACCACCACTACAACACCACCAGCCCTACAACACCACGACTACAACACCACCACTACAACACCACCACTACAACACCACCACTACAACACCACCAGCCCTACAAACCACGACAACAACACCACCACTACAACACCACCAGCCCTACAACACCACGACTACAACACCACCACTACAACACCACCAGCCCTACAACACCACGACTACAACACCACCAGCCCTACAACACCACGACAACAACACCACCAGCCCTACAACACCACAACAACACCACCACTACAACACCACCAGCCCTACAACACCACCACTACAACACCACCACTACAACACCACCACTACAACACCACCACTACAACACCACCAGCCCTACAAACCACGACAACAACACCACCACTACAACACCACCAGCCCTACAACACCACGACTACAACACCACCACTACAACACCACCAGCCCTACAACACCACGACTACAACACCACCAGCCCTACAACACCACGACAACAACACCACGACTACAACACCACCAGCCCTACAACACCACGACTACAACACCACCACTACAACACCACCAGCCCTACAACACCACGACTACAACACCACCACTACAACACCACCAGCCCTACAACAACTCTAACACTGATAATCCCCAACACTACAACACCAGTAATATAGAAACAACAGTAACACAACACCAGCACTACCTGAGTACAACTCTTCTACAACACTAGATCTCCATCTACAACACCAGACCTCTTCATCAGTCATTCTCTTAACAGCAGTACAACATGGTAACCTCCTCCTCCTCCATGACCGGTGGTTGTAGGTCTACATCTACAACATGGCAACCTCCTCCTCCTCCTCCATGACCGGTGGTTGTAGGTCTACATCTACAACATGGCAACCTCCTCCTCCTCCATGACCGGTGGTTGTAGGTCTACATCTACAACATGGCAACCTCCTCCTCCATGACCGGTGGTTGTAGGTCTACATCTACAACCACGATGCAACAAGTGAGATGATCTCGCGTCCTCGTGTCTCGTGGCTTCAGGTTTAAAAGGTTATATTTAAGGTTGTGGTGGAGGGTTAGTTGGATTTCCTCCACAGCTCCCTCCCTCTCTCCTTCCCTCCCTCATTCCCTCCCTCCCTCATTCCCTCCCTCCCTCCTTCCTTCCTTCCTTCCTTCCTTCCTCCTTCCTTCCCTCCCTCCCTCTCTCCCTCCCTCCAACCCCCCTCCCTCCTTCCCGCACTGCCCCCTCCCTCCTTCCCTCCCTCAATCCCTCCCTCCTCAAAGTCTGGGAAAGTTCCATCGCTTCTCAGGGTCTTGAATGAATGAATGAAGGAATGAAGGAATGAATGAATGAATGACTGGTCCTCCTGTTGATTCACGCGGCGTGGGTGGGGGGGATGGGGCCCCCATAAATGTAGAACCCCTCCCCCCTCACCCCCCTCCCTGCACTGTGCGAGTGAACTAACTGTAGAAAACGTGATGTACACCGGAGTTTGGCCCTACAAAAGTTTGACGAGTCTACAAAATGTTCATCTACATGTACGGTAGATATGTTCACTTGTAGATGACCGTCGTCCACTGGTTCTTAATACAGCTGGAGGAAAGTACACTGTCCAGGGAGGAGAAGATAGAAAACGTCATACCTGTCTGTATATATAGAAAAAGGAAAATGGGAAGTTCAGTTGACCGAGAGACGTGTGTGTGTGTGTGTCTGGGGCTGGACTGTATGAATGTATGGATGAATGTATGTATGTAAGTATGAATGTATGAATATATGTATGTATCTATCTATGTATGTATGTATGTATGTATGTATGTATGTATGGAAGTATGAATGTATGAATATATGTATGTACGTATGTATGTATGTATGTATGTATGTATGAATATATGTATGTATGAATGTATGAATATATGTATGTATGTATGTATATATGAATATATGTATGTATGTATATATGAATATTATGTATGTATGTATGAATATATGTATGAATGTATGTATGTATGAATGTATGAATATATGTATGTATCTATGTATGTATATATGAATATATGTATGTATGTATGTATGTATATATGAATATATGTATGTATGTATGTATGTATGTATGTATGTATGTATATGTGTATGTATGTATGTATGTATGTATGTATGTATATGTGTATGTATGTGTGTATGTATATATGTATGTATGTGGACGGGGTGAGAGCGTGTGACGCGGCCCCACAGTGCAGTGAGGGAAGACGTGACAGATGAACAGCCTTTATGTACTGTGCTGGCGGTCACTACTGCCCCTCCCCCCCCTCCTCCCTCCGTGGGCTACACCAGCACCCCAGGGGCGGCGCCCCTCGTTCCCTCCCTCCCTTGTTTGGGGTGGCGCCCCACCCCCACCCCAAGACCCTATAGAGGCAGGAGGCAACCCTCGGTCCGTCCTTCTCCACAAACTCCCCACACAATCATTGGAGGCACAATTGATGGCGTCGCCTTCTAATGAAAAGGACTAGATTCCTCTTGTGTTGAGATGAACTGCTACTTTTTGGAGGGTTCATGGCTGACGGGACGGGATTGGCGAACGATTAATTTCGCGATTCCACCTCCTCCACCTCGCCAAACCACAGCCAACACGGGCTTTGCCCCTGCGTGTGAGCGGTGTACCCGCAGTGTACCACCGTACACTTCCTGGGGTGTAGGTGGGGAGTGTAGGTGTCTCCCGAGCTGGGAGGATCGTCAGCCGACGCGAAATTTAGAGCGAAGAAAGAGGAGGAGGAGGAGGAGGAGTGGGAAATGGCGAGGCAATCTAGCAGGTCCATAATGTGAGCTGGGCGGGCGGACGGGCGGGGTGGGCGGGCGGGCGGGCCAAGATATAATGCCACTCCCTCGTTGACACCACAACCAGCCAACCATCTCCCTCAACAACACCTTCTTTGTCCCGCTTCTACGACAACCTACAGACCACGCCCACAAGCCACCGCCACACCCACTACCCCCACCGAGGAGGTGTCAGTAACGCGGGAGGAAGAGTTTAAAGACATTTATAAAAACGCGAGAGAAAGAAAGAGAGAAAAAAGAATGGGTGATTCGTCTTGCTGGACGAGACAGCATCAAGGGGGCGGGTGGCCGGCCGCCGGCACAGCCAATCACAGGGGGGAGGGGAACCGCTCCAGGTTTGATCACTCCTCTAATTTTTCCCAGACCAAGGGGTACACAAGATGGCTCCCTCCCTCCCTCCCTCCCTCCTTCCCCCGTTTCCCCATCATCGCCACCCCCATCATCCCCTCCCTCACGCCCCCCTCAAGGACGCCCATTCCCACCCACAAGGAATTATCGAAACCACTGATTGTTCGCGCCCGCTGGTACGGAGGAGGGCGGGGGGGCATTGTGGTGGGGGAGTGAGGTGATGATGGTGGTCCTGGTGATGGGGAAGATGATGGTGGTGATACTGTGCCTCTAAGATGTTGGAGATGTTGATAGTTGGAGATGTTGGAGGTGCTCATAGTTGACAGTGGAGGAGGAGGTACCTAGTGTTGCTGATGATGATTGCTGGAGAGAGCTTACTGGTGCTGGTGTTGGAGAAGGGATAAAGATTATGGTGGTGAGGTAGTAATATAGATGGTGGTGTTGGTGGTAAAGAAGTTCTACTGCAGGTTCACCCCAGTGGAGTTCTGTTGCACATTCTCCCCAGTGGAGTTTTTGTTGTACAATCTCCCCAGTGGAGTTCTTTTGTTGTACAATCTCCCCAGTGGAGTTTTGTTGAGGGCTTCTTTCCCCCCTGTGAAGTAGCACCGTTGGCTCGCCCTGGTGACCTTCTGTTGAGGACTCGCCCCAGTGGGGTGAGTCCTGTCGTAGTGTCACCCCAGTGGCGTTCTGTCGTAGCCTGTTACCACTGTAGAATGAATACACTGGTGGATCTGGTCGTCGAGTATGGTCTTTCGTGAACATTCTGGTGTTGAAGCTTATGATAGGTTGGTCTAATCTTCCATACTAGGGTGAGAAATCAGTCAGTAACTAGTATCTGATTCCTTCTGTGGTCCTGATTCTATGTTCCTCCTTTTAGTAGTTTGTTTGATGGTAAGGCCACATACCTAACATGAAGTATGTTATCAGTAGTTACTTTAACGACACACTTACCTTCCCCTTTGTCTGTAAATGTTATATTATCCCGTTTTGTCTCTCCGATAACCACCCTGGAGACCAGGATGTAGTTCCAGTGGGACTTCCCAACAACCCTTGGGGTACTTCCAACCCTTGCGAAAATGAGGTAGTTTGGAAACCCACTCAAGCGAGTAGAGGTAGTTTAAAAAAAAATAAAAAGTTCTGAGGACCTACCTGTCTATGGCCCTATGAAGTTATACATTAGTTAAGTTCACTGACTTTAGTATTCTTTTTACCCTCCCTCATGTTCACACTTGGTCATGTTTAGGTTGATCCCTCTCCTGCAGCATGCAAAGGTGGCCCCTTACCTGCAGCCTGCAAATGTGGCCCCTTACCTGCAGCCTGCAAAGGTGGCCCCTTACCTGCAGCATGCAAAGGTGGCCCCTTACCTGCAGCCTGCAAAGGTGGCTCCTTACCTGCAGCCTGCAAAGGTGGCCCCTTTCCTGCAGCCTGCAAAGGTGGCCCCTTACCTGCAAATATGGTCCTATTAGACAAGGATGAGTCGAGAAGCACAGTATGAAAACTGTGAAAATTCTGAATATCTCTTTCCACCAAGCTTATCAAGGGATATCATCAGAATTCCGGCTGGCTTTTCACTTGATAAATCTGTCTTCCGGTAGGTAGTAGTTGGTAGGCAGCCCACGACCAGGGAGGTATATTACCAATAATTCCCACCTGGGTATCAGGAGGGTTTGTGATAGCTGCATAGTGGGCCAGCACTTCATTAGTTTTCAAGTTGCACTCCTCTGACCCAGGTAGTTGTCCTTTCTTTCTGCTTGACCTACCCGTGGACTGCTGGCACTCCATCCACAAACATACAGAATATCTCTCCCCATTACACACAACACTTGAAAACACTTAACTCATACAGCTCATTTTTCGTACTGTAGATTTCCTGTGGTGAGCCTTATGCGCTTGCAGTAGATAGAAGTAGTAGGTAGGAGCATTAGATAGAAACATTAGGTAAAAGTAGTAGGTAGGAACATTAGGTAGAAGTAGTCAGTAGAAGCCTCTGCTAGCACTGCGCTAGACTGGCCCTCTGCCAGTGGTCTGTTAAGGGTGAGGCTCTAAAGGCTAGGAAGCAGCATCAGAGTTCACTAGTTATGGAGATTCTTGCCACGGCAAACTCTTTTGAGGGAGTTCCTGAAGGGGACAGGCATCAGAGATATAGATAGATGGATAATAATCTGTCTTCCCTAAACAATTAACTTAAGTCATTTGAAACTGTAATAAGATCAGACGGTAACAAGGGTATGTAGAGCTTACTGAGTATCTTATTATTTCGCACAAAAGATGTGGGCCTCAAAGCCATCCCCTGCAAATTAGTACATTTATAACAAAACCTGAAGAATTTAAATTAAATTCCACATATGTATCAGATATATACAGAATCTCCGACTTCATAGATTCCACTGTGAAGTAAAGGATATAAGGTTAGAGCAGGTGACTGCTTCTAAATCAAATCACTGACTGAGGGGCCTAATGAGATACTGTATGTTGGTTCTGTATCTTTAAGACAACACCATCCATATAAGAAGCCCATTCCTATATAAATTATCAAAAATAATATCAAATTTCAAGTAGTGTCTTTAGTAAGAAACCTTGAGAGCAAAAGAGAACCTAGGATATGTATATCACAGCATGAATACTTTCTCCCCTATCCCTGGGGATAGGGGAGAAAGAATACTTCCCACGTATTCCCTGCGTGTCGTAGAAGGCGACTAAAAGGGGAGGGAGCAGGGGGCTGGAAATCCTCCCCTCTCGTTTTTTTTAATTTTCCAAAAGAGGGAACAAAGAATTGGGCCAGGTGAGGGTATTCCCTCAAAGGCCCAGTCCTCTGTTCTTAACGCTACCTTGCTAATGCGGGAAATGGCAAATAGTTTGAAAGAAAGAAAAGAATACTTACCTTACTGGCTTAGATGTCACCTCCAGGACCAGCCAGGGACTGGATTCTAAGTTACTTGTATATAAGTTCTCACACAAAAAAATCAGTAAAATGCTTTGTCTAGTGGTTCATGCACATTTCGAATGGAAGGAGGAAATATAAATGTTTACAAATTTTGAGAATTATACATATTTTCATCCTACCTTCATAAATATAGAGAACAAAGATCGTTTCAACAAAGGTACCCAGTCTACTTTACTTTTCCATGTTCTCCAGAGGTATTTGACAGGTTGAATCACTGATAAAAAGGAAGTTGGCATATCTTACAAACTTTTCTGTATGTCATATTCATCAGAGATTTGCACTTGCACTTAGGTGATGGACATTACATTTGTTCAGGTTCTCAGACAGGTTTCATCAATATATAGTACTCTCACCATAACTGTACACTATTCCCCATATTCATTTATAAGTTGCCTTAAGGAAGGAGGAAGTTGGTTATGACATAAATAGGTTCATATCCTAGTTCTGGTAGTCGATCTACAGTCACTCCAGTTGTTCGTCCTTGGTTGGTCATTAAATTCAGTATCTGGCCTATGCTTGCATATATAAGATAGTTGAGATGTAAGTTTGAATGGAAAAAAATTGGAGGAAAAGAAGTGTTTTAGCTATCTGAGAGTGGACTTGGCAGTGAATGGAACCATATAAGCTGAAGTGAACCATGAGGTTGGGGAGTGGGCGAAGGTTGTGGGAGCGATGAAGAATGTGTGGAAAGACAGATCGTTATCTTGGAGAGCAAAAATGGGTCTGTTTAAAGGAATAGCTGTTCCAACAATGTCATCTGGTTGTGAAGCATGTGCGGAGGAGGATGGATGTGTTGGAAATGGGATGTTTGAGGACAGTATGTGGTGTGAGGTGGTTTGATCGAGCAAGTAATGAAAGGGTAAGAGAGATGTGTGGTAATAAAAAGAGTGTGGTTGAGAGAGCAGAAGAGAGTGGGTTGACATGGCTTGGACATATGGAGAAATGTGTGAGAAGAGGTTGACTAAGAGGATATATGCGTCAGAGGCAGAGGGAGCAAGGAGAGGTGGGAGACCAGTTTGGAGGTGGAAGGATGAAGTGAAAAAGATTTTGAGCAAGTGGGGCCTGAACATATAGGAGGGTGAAAAGCATGCCGGGACTAGAGTGAATTGAAATGATGTGGTATACTGGGATCAATGTTAAGTCAATGGAATGAATTAGGCATGTGAAACATCCAGAGTAAACCATGGAAAGTTCTGCGAGGCCTATAAAGAATGAGTGAGGAAAGAAGACAAAAAGCATGCATGTTTCAGAGGTAGAGAGAACAAGGAAAAGGAAAAGACCAAATTGGAGGTGGTAGGATGGAAGGAAAAAGAATTTTAGTGATTCGCAAGGCCTGCACACGCAGGAGGGTGAGAGGCGTGCAAGGAATAGAGTGAATTTGAACAATGTGGTATACAGGGGTCAACGTGCTGTCAGTGGACCGAACCAGGGCATATGAAGCAATCAGGAGAAACCATGGAAGGTCTTTGGGGCCTGGTTGTGGATAGGGAGCTGTGGTTTCAGTGCATTACACATGACAAATAGACAATGGATGTGAGTGAATGTGGCCTTTCTTCATCTGTTCCTGGTGCTTTCTCACAAATGTAAGGAACAGTAATCAAGATAAAAAAAAATTATGCATGTACATATACATCATTAATTCATAATCGAGATAGCCTTGATTAGGCATTCAGTTGCCTGTGCCATCTCAGCTAACATTAGAAAAATCATATTTGTACCCAGACATTACATATTTCATAACAACTAAAATGAAGTGTTTGTTAATTCTACTATAAGATTTCATAGAGCAACTAAAGCATTTATGCAAGCACTCAACCTTACACGTGTGTGTGTATGTGTGTCCACTCACAATCATGCACAGCCCATGTGACTTGCTGAGGGATTGCATACAACAGACTTCATAGAAATGTTCAGTAGAACACTGCCAGGCATTAAACAAATATTGTAAAAAATATCTAGGTACAAGAGTTAATGGTAGGACAGATGATGTTTTAAATATGCAATTCAAAACAATGCAGTACCATTAGTACTCCATAACTAAAAATCTTAGATCTGAGGATAACATCATATGGAAACTATTCTGATGTTTATGTTACCCAATTGGATAGTGCCATTATTCTTTTTACTACATACGGTAGTGTCTTAAACAAACTCAGCATTCAACAGCAACATACTGTATATGTTAACTTATTCAGTGTTTTATATTATACCATTTTCACTTATTTCTTCTGTTCCATCTTATTATTCTACTCTTCAGAAAAATTATTATTATTATCATTATTATTATTATTATTATTATTATTATTATTATTATTATCATTATTATTATTAATATTATCATTATTATGTATATATAAGTGAATTCGGGGTAAACTTTTCATTTCTTCTTAGAAGCTGGTGGTTGCTGAGAAGGGCCCAGTGCTGTCCAGTGCTGTTACAAAGAACTGAGTGCCAAGCATATTCAGGTAAGACTGTATTGCAAGTTTGTTTGTCTCACTGTGCTGGTATTTAATGTTTCTGGTTGCTCAGCAGACCATGACTGCTCTGAAAGCTCTGTCTTGCATGATTTACAGCTTTGTTACATTTGCATTTGACAGGGTAGATCAACCAGGCATGCAAGTAAGGTGTAGTGTAGGCTGGAGTGCTTGTTTCTTGTCAAAACCTTGTCCCAGTAAGAATTACGAGGGTGTTTATTTTTTATGGCCTTTAAATTGATGTCTATGGTACGGGAATGTGAATGTCATATGTGATGCCTTATACAGCTTGAGTTTTGTTGAGTGGGAGTGGTTGACCATTCTGGATGACAGGAGAAAGCGAGATTGGATGCATGTCTGTCAAGGGTTAAAGTATGATGGTAGACTTCTGTCTCTGTATCACTTGTAGAAACAAAAATGAAATGAATATATTTTGAAAATTAATTTTATAAATAAATAATATCACTTTTTGATAGTAAGCACTTCATGTGAAGCAAGAATTTAAAATTAGTTTTCCTAAACAGTATTAATTTTCAAGATATTGTAAAAAATAATATTATGAAATAGAATAAATGATAATTTACTTAATTTACTTAGCTGTCAATGGATTGAACCAGGGCATGTAAAGCATCTGGGGTAAACCATGGAAAGTTCTGTGGGGCCTGGATGTGGAAAGGGAGCTGTGGTTTCGATGCATTATTACATGACAGCTAGAGACTGAGTGTGAACGAAAGTGGCCTTTGTTGTCTTTTCCTAGTGCTACCTTGCACACATGAGGGGGGAGGGGGTGGTTACTTCATGAGTGGTGAGGTGGTGATGGGAATGAATAAAGGCAGACAGTATGAATTGTGTATATGTGTATATATACACATATCCCTGGGGATAGGGGAGAAAGAATACTTCCCACGTATTCCCTACGTGTCGTAGAAGGCGACTAAAAGGTAAGGGAGCGGGGGGCTGGAAATCCTCCCCTCTCGTTTTTTTTAATTTTCCAAAAGAAGGGACAGAGAAGGGGGCCAGGTGAGGATATTCCCTCAAAGGTCCAGTCCTCTGTCCTTAACGCAACCTCGCTAATGTGGGAAATGGCGAATAGTATGAAAGAAAAAAGAAAAAAGATGTATATGTCTGTGTGTGTATATATATGTATACATTGAGATGTATAGGTATGTAAATTTGCGTGTGTGGATGTATATGTATATACATGTGTATGTGGGAGGGTCGGGCCATTCTTTCATCTGTTTCCTTGCGCTACCTCGCTAACGCGGGAGACCGACAAAGCAAAATAAATAAAAACAGATTAAAAAAAATAAAAATAAATACTTAGACTTACACAATTTATAGATTTTTTTTTTTTTTTTTTTTTTTTTTTTTTTTATACTTTGTCGCTGTCTCCCGCGTTTGCGAGGTAGCGCAAGGAAACAGACGAAAGAAATGGCCCAACCCCCCCCCCCCATACACATGTACATACACACGTCCACACACGCAAATATACATACCTACACAGCTTTCCATGGTTTACCCCAGACGCTTCACATGCCTTGCTTCAATCCACTGACAGCACGTCAACCCCTGTATACCACATGACTCCAATTCACTCTATTTCTTGCCCTCCTTTCACCCTCCTGCATGTTCAGGCCCCGATCACACAAAATCTTTTTCACTCCATCTTTCCACCTCCAATTTGGTCTCCCTCTTCTCCTCGTTCCCACCACCTCCGACACATATATCCTCTTGGTCAATCTCTCCTCACTCATTCTCTCCATGTGCCCAAACCATTTCAAAACACCCTCTTCTGCTCTCTCAACCACGCTCTTTTTATTTCCACACATCTCTCTTACCCTTACGTTACTTACTCGATCAAACCACCTCACACCACACATTGTCCTCAAACATCTCATTTCCAGCACATCCATCCTCCTGCGCACATCTCTATCCATAGCCCACGCCTCGCAACCATACAACATTGTTGGAACCACTATTCCCTCAAACATACCCATTTTTGCTTTCCGAGATAGTGTTCTCGACTTCCACACATTTTTCAAGGCTCCCAAAATTTTCGCCCCCTCCCCCACCCTATGATCCACTTCCGCTTCCATGGTTCCATCCGCTGACAGATCCACTCCCAGATATCTAAAACACTTCACTTCCTCCAGTTTTTCTCCATTCAAACTCACCTCCCAATTGACTTGACCCTCACCCCTACTGTACCTAATAACCTTGCTCTTATTCACATTTACTCTCAACTTTCTTCTTCCACACACTTTACCAAACTCAGTCACCAGCTTCTGCAGTTTCTCACATGAATCAGCCACCAGCGCTGTATCATCAGCGAACAACAACTGACTCACTTCCCAAGCTCTCTCATCTCCAACAGACTTCATACTTGCCCCTCTTTCCAGGACTCTTGCATTTACCTCCCTTACAACCCCATCCATAAACAAATTAAACAACCATGGAGACATCACACACCCCTGCCGCAAACCTACATTCACTGAGAACCAATCACTTTCCTCTCTTCCTACACGTACACATGCCTTACATCCTCGATAAAAACTTTTCACTGCTTCTAACAACTTGCCTCCCACACCATATATTCTTAATACCTTCCACAGAGCATCTCTATCAACTCTATCATATAGATATATTCATGAAAAGTGGAATGTAACTTTCAAATAAATATTACTATTGTGTCTATCTGCCATGAAATGTTTTTTAAAATAGATTATTGCATTTACACATACAAAGATACCATAATTTCAAAACTCTTCCTCTCTCAGAAAATAATGAGAGACCTGGGACATGTGATGAGAATAAATATAATTCACAGTAGTTAACTTTATGGTGAAGTGGGTCATATTCATAACAGGAAAAAACTTGCGTTTGATAATGGGGCTGTCTGTCTGATATACAAAGCCATAAGTATGGGCAAACATCTTGCAAAGAAAGTTGTCACCCTATGAAACTTACAAAAATGTATGGTTTTCAATCATTTTTTTTACTCCGTATTTTTAATTGACTCTTTTTGATAAGTTGGCTAGAGAAATGGATAACGTAAAAATCTTTCTGAATACTTGTGAAATCTTCCATGCAGGAATTTTCAACTAAAAACTGATTTTTATGACTATAAATTTCATGACACTACCTTTGTTATAAGGTGAGCTATTTCATGATTGCTTTGATCTATAATCATGTGACTTTAGAGCAACATGGACAGTGCTACTTATTTTCTAAGAAATATGTTAACCATTGCAGATCAATGTTTATTGCAAGAATGTTGCCACCTGTTGGTGGTAACAGAAATATTTGAGGCCATCACATCTCTTAATGGCTGCTGTAAATGTCACTAACATGCCAATGGCAGATGAAAATATCTTACCGAGCTTGTTAGCAATGTGTTGAGTAAACAAACTGTCTTAATTGTTTCTGACATGACCATTAGAAGCATGAAAATAAAGGACTCCTTCAGAGTGAAAAGTTCCTCAGCAGGTGCGTACTCCTTTTGTCAACTAACGAAAATACAGCCTCACCAAAAGTGACTTTTTCCCTTGCGTATAACCACAAGCAGGCAGAGGCCAGTAATTATATGGTTTTGTAAGTTTCATTCCACAATTTGGTGAAAGCTGTCATATGAGTCCATAGAATATAAAATATTTATATTCAAAAACCAGAATAGTGAGAAAATTGCACAGGTCAGCTAAAAAAAAGTATTAAGATAATGAATATTCTTGAATAATTAGTACTCTTAATGCTTGGTTTAACATCTAAAATGTACATAGAAATCAGGGTTCCATTCTTACTGAAATATGAATATCAATCAAAACAACAAACCTAGCTTAATTAAAAAAGTTATTTAAAGAAAAACGCATCATATATAATACTTTATTGAATAAAACTTACAGTTGACGGATTCGTATCCTAAACAATTTTAAATTTTTTCACAAGATCTACATCATGGTAATAGTGATGATGTCCCCACCAGGGATTTTAGGAAATCACGTACACTTGCTTCTTCCAAGTTCTCACCTGAATTATGAAAAAGTACACATTTAAAAAAAAATCAAAGTAGAAATGATGGGAAAAATTCATGTATTTTAACAAAAGTCCAAATATCCACTGGTTAATGAAAAATGAGAGGGAAAATAAAACATAAATCATTAATGCAGAGTACAAATGAAAATGATCCTACCTTATATGAAAGTGATCAATAACTAGCTGCTCAGGAAATGAATACATGATGTTTTTAAAACAAGTTCCAATCATGTACAATTTCATAATCAATTAATACCATCCTCAGCTGACAACTGTAAACATAATATAGAGAGTAATCCCTTACCTATGAGAACAAGTCTGCAAGATCTTGGTGTATCTTCTGGCCACATACCAACAGGCTCAGTTTCATATAATTCCTGCACAGCTTGAAGCATAACACGTTGACATTCTCCAGCTATAGACATTATGCCCTATTGAAAAAAAAAAACCATAAACTATATTATCTATTCAAAACAAACTAGCATGCAAAAGCTGAAACATCTGAAGAAGAGTTTTAAAAATAATATATGAAACATGGTTCCTAATTTTAAAGAACTTTCAGTAGTCACATATCACCACCTAACTCTCGAATTCTAAACTTTTATTTCATTTGACTTTCATATATGAGTGTGAGTATAGTATATATGGGTTATATTTATTTATTTTGCTTTGTCGCTGTCTCCCGCTGTTAGTGAGGTAGCGCAAGGAAACAGACGAAAGAATGGCCCAACCCACCCACATACACATGTATATACATACACGTCCACACACGCAAATATACATACCTATACATCTCAATGTACACATATATATACACACAGACATATACATATATACACATATACATAATTCATACTGTCTGCCTTTATTTATTCCCATCGCCACCTCGCCACACATGGAATAACAACCCCCTCCCCCCTCATGTGTGCGAGGTAGCGCTAGGAAAAGACAACAAAGGCCCCATTCGTTCACACTCAGTCTCTAGCTGTCATGTAATAATGCACCGAAACCACAGCTCCCTTTCCACATCCAGGCCCCGCAGAACTTTCCATGGTTTACCCCAGACGCTTCACATGCCCTGGTTCAATCCGGTATACCACATCATTCCAATTCACTCTATTCCTTGCACACCTTTCACCCTCCTGCATATATGGGTAAGTTTTATATTTAAATATATATATGCTGCATCATGCAGTTGAAACCCTAGTTCACCCATAGCAGAATGTCTATACCACTACAGAGGTCTTCCATCACCCTTTTAACCCCTGAGAGACATTAATCCAACCTGCATCCTCCATCACCCTGACAACCACTTCCACTCGACAAAACTCCTACTACCATACTGGGCATCATATACAATATACACATAACATTTATCTTCCCACACCACAGACATCTACACAAAGGCCATAAACAAACACCCTCAGAACACTTCCTGGTAACATATCAAAACAGAAAATATCCTTTTGTATCCTCTACAAACAATTCATCTACTTTACCATAAACTAAGTCTTGCCAGCCTGGTCATCCACCCAGTCAAAAGCAAACATAAGAAAACTGCAAAGTTCACCCAGAATAATCATCAGTTGCCATGCAACCAAACACATTCAACACCTGACTAGTGAAACAAAACAAATATAATCACACTTCAATATGCTTAGCGCTCAGTTCTCTGCAACAGCACTCCAACACAAGGGTAAGTTACATATGCCCATGAAGAAACTCCTATACGAAAGACACGAACCATTTACTCCTCAATTGTCCTGCACTTACCCAACATAAACACACACATCACCACACTTCTTGACCTGTGGTCCCATTCAGTGGACATGGCTGGCTTCATGAATACTGCAGGAGTCCCACAGAAGTGGATCCTGAGGCAGAAAAATCAGTAAGTATATTGATACATTATAGGTGTTACTAAGCTCCATCTGCAGTTGGTTAGAGGGAAAGCAAGATATCGTGTTAGGTGAGGCTGTATCACTGCCAGCGTATGGAAAGGAGTCCAAGGGTGTAATTAATTTTCCTGCTCATATGTGAACTGGAGCTTCAAAGCTGTACGAGCACCATGAAATCTGAAAACCATGCAAAACAGAGCACACATAACAATCAGTAGCTGCCAAGCAACCACAAACACTCAAAACCTAAACAATGAAACAAAGATCCTCCCTGTACAATCCCATCTCCCATCCAAACCACTCCATTGCTAACCACTGAGCCCCATCCTCCCCATACAATCCCAGCTCCCATCCATACCACTCCATTACTAACCATCAAGCCACAAGCAGATCTACCTATCCCCAAACAAATATAACACTGATGAAACAGATACATTTTGAAAGACCTAAACAACTGCCCTCCCAACTCAGCCTTAAACTTCTCCCTGCCCGACATACATCCATCAGAAGCAACACTCCCCAGACAAACACAAGTCACACTTTCCCAACTACACTCTGGACATCACTCATCCCTACAACACTACAAACACCATTTCAGCATATATCAAGACCCTTCATGCCCATGATGCAACTACTACTGTGAAGATACCGAGCACTTGCCACTCAGTTGCCCTGCATTCTCCACACATAGAAGCAAACATCTCTCCACTTTATGACCTGTGTTCCTGCCCAGTGGACAATGGCTGGCTTCTTGAGCTATGCAGGAGCCTCAGAGAAATTGAAGGGACTCAAGGGGCAGGAAAGAGATAAGTATGTACATCAGCTCAAGACTTATCGGCATGGAAACATAGGTGGTCATCCTGTGAAAAAGGAAAGGCATCTGCCATGCTTGTTCCTTGTTGATGATAAAAAAAAAAATCGAGGATAAGCACCTCTCCTCTTCCTGGCCACCTGGATATGCTTTACAACTGGTCTTCTTGCCCTCAGTGCAACTTCATGAAAATGTGGCTCATCCACACCTCACACAGACAAAAGCATAGGTAAGAATGAGGTATGATTGGGGTTATTGTTTTAGAATACAATTTATCATTTAAATTGCAGTTGCCTAACTGTTTTGAATTTATGTTTTAATATTAGGCTGTTTTTCCCATGGACTGCAGCTTGTATTCTTGACATGGATATTTTGCCTTTTTGTTGTGAGTTTGAATTGAAAGGCCAGAGGAAGTCAGGTGTTTTAGATATCTGGGAGTGGACATAGCAGTGAATGGAACCATGGGAGATGGAGGGAGCCATTGGGCAGTGAGAGGGTTTGAAGGTACAGGGTGCACTGAGGAGTGCATGGAAAGAGAGGTCGCTTTCTCCGAGGGTAAAGATGATTATGTTTGATGGTATAGTAGTTCTGAAATTGTTGTATGGATGTGAGGCTTGCACCTTAGATAAAAATAAAGTATGGAAGAGGGTGAAAATGTTGAAAATAAGATGTTTGTGGACATTATGTGATGTGGGGAGGGTTGAACTAATATGTAACGATAAGAAAGAGGTGTAGTAGTAAGAGAAATATGTATATATCTTACTTTACCCTCCTGCCACAGAAACCTGTTTTGTGCAGCTCCTGCAGTGCTTAGGGAGCTAGCCACATGTACCTGGCTGAACCATAAGTCAAGGGTTGTGATGTACAACCCTTGACTTATGGTTCAGCCAGGTACATGTGGCTAGCTCCCTAAGCACTGCAGGAGCTGCACAAAACAGGTTTCTGTGGCAGGAGGGTAAAGTTAGATATATACATATTTCTCTTACTACTACACCTCTTTCTTTTCGTTACATATTAGTTCAACCCTCCCCACATCACATGAATTCAAACTCACAAAAAAAAGGCAAAATATCCATGTCAAGAATACAATCTGCAGTCCATGGGAAAAACAGCCTAATATTAAAACATAAATTCAAAACAGTTAGGCAACTGCAATTTAAATATATCGTATTCTAAAACACAATAACCCCAAACATGCCTCATTCTTACCTATGCTGGGTTTATTCCTTTAAGACATGAAGGACTCAAGTATGAACAAATCACTGACTGAGGAGCTACCAAGCAACACATAAAAACATGCTGCTGACACTAGATAATTAATTATTTGTACTGTATGAGGAGGGAGTTTTACACTTGTGAGGCCCTATCCCTTGGACATTCTCGGACATCATACAACTTTCAACTTTATGCTATCTGTACTAACCATGTCTTCAGTCATTTCATTCCATTCATTCAAATCTCTTATACTATAAATATACTTTGTCACATAGGGTATACAAAGCTTTTTCCTTAATATCATGTTAGGTCCTATGCCATGTCATCAATGTTTTAAAAACATACAGGTTGCAGTCAGGTCACCCCTCACTCTTCTCTCCTCTAAGGTGGGCAAATTTAAAGGCAGCTTCAGGCCTTTCCCTGTAACTCGGCTCTTTTAATTCTAGTACCATCTTTTTCCTCCTCTTGACCTACTCTATTAAATCTTTGCAGTTCTTCAGGTGCGATAACCAAACTTGAGAAGCATATTATAGTCTTGGCCTTACACAATATGAACAGATTGATAAATATTTCCTTAAACATAACTTGAAAGTTATTCTAATAACTGCCAAATGACAGTGTGTTGTAAATGTTGGCAACTGGGTAGGTGGTGCATGCTGACCATTTAAAGACACATGTCCAAAGGTATTGCTTCATCTTCCGAATGTGCAAAGCATTACAGCTATTGCACTTAGTACTGGTAAATAACAGATGACAACAACTCTACAGGAATTAAATCCTTGAATTTAAGAATCAAACGTCACAAAGTGTGATGTGTATATGTCTCTGTGGGTTGAGTACATGGCAAACTAAGAAACAACTTTTCAGTGTGGAAGTTGCATTGTGGGCATAATGGATCTTGTAATACATTGCAATGTGTTCATAATATTGGAAAGATGGGTGGTGTCCATAAATTTGATGAGAAAGTGCAACTCATACATGTCAGAAGGGTTTATGTCTACCAAGATGGTGTGTAAGATTGGTTTGGGTAGATAATTGTTTTGTGCTTATCAGGTGACTTCAGCAGGTACTTTATATATATATATTTTATTGTTTTGTTTAAGGGGATTGAGGATCTGTGAGTACTGGCTGCTAAAATGTGAGGCAGAGGGCAGGTTTCCATTTCTACTTGGAGGTTGGTGGTTTAGATGTTTAGAATCTAGTGCTGTTGCAAAGAACTAGGTGCTGAGCATTTTGATGTGGAACTGTACCGGCATTATTTTTCTCATTATGCAAGTGCAGAATGTGTATGGTTGCTATATATACATTTTCAAACTTGATCATCATTTCCCGTTAGCAAGATGGTGCCAGGATCTGACGAAGAAAGGCCACATCCACTCACATCCATTCTCTAGTTATCATATGTAATGCATCAAAACCACAACTCCCTATCCACAACCAGGCCCTACAGACCTTTCTATGGTTTACCCTCGATGCTTCACATGCCCTGGTTCAGTCTACGGACAACATATTGACCCAGTATACCACATCATTCCAATTCACTCCTTTACACGTCTTTCACCCTCTGCATCTTCAGGCCCTGATCACTCAAGAGTGTTTATTCATTCCATCTCCAATTTGGTCTCCCCATTCTCCTTATTCCCTCCAATTCTGACGCATATATCCACTTTGTCAACCTTTCCTTACTCATTTAAGCACACCCTCTTCAATTTTCTCAACCACTCTCTTTTTATAACCACACCTCTTACCCTTTCAATCAAACCACCTCACACCTCATAATGTCCTCAAACATTTCATTTCCAGCATATCCACACTCCTATGCAAAGCCTTATCTATAGCCCATGCCTCGCATCCATGTAATATTGTAGGGACTATTATACCTTCTAACATCCTATTTTTGCCCTCCCAGGTAACATTCTCTCTTTCCACACATTCTTCAGTGCTCCTACAACCTTCACCTACCCCATGACTCAATTCCACTTCCATGGTTCCATTTGCTGCCATATTCACTTTCAAGTATCTAAAGCACTTCACTTCCAAGTTTTCTCCATTCAAACTCAGACCCAAGTTAACATGTCCCTCAACCCTTCTAAACCTAATAACCTTGTTTTTATTCATAACCCTCAACTTCCTTCTTTCACACACTCCTCCAACCTTATTCACCAACTTTTGCAGTTTCTCACTTGAATCTGCCACCAGTTCTATATCATAAGCAAACAACAACTGACTCACTTCCCAGGCCTTCACATCCCAAAGACTGCATACTCGCCTTTCTCTCCAAGATTCTCCCATCTACCTTCCTTATTACCCCATCCACAAACAAATTAAACAACCATGGTGGCATTACACACCCCTTCTGCAAACCAACTTTCACTTGGAACCATTCACTTTCCCTTCTTCCTACTCATAAACATGCCTTACACCCTTGTTAAAAACGTCTCACTACCTCTAGCAGCTTTTCTCCCATACTGTATATTCTTGAGACCTTCCGCAAAGCATCTCTCAATCCTATCAAATGCGTTCTCCAAATCACATACAAATCCATCTGTTTCTCTAAATATTATTCACACACATTTTTTAAAGCAAACACCTGATCCTCACATCCTCTATCACCTCTAAAACCACACTGCTCCTCCTCAGTCTGATGCTCTGTATGTGCCTTCATCTCTCAATCAAAACCCTCCCATACAACTTGATAGGTACACCCAATAAATTTATACCAGTTTGAAAATGCACCTTTATCCCTCTTGCCCTTTCACAATGGCATTATACATGCACTCTGCCAATCCTCAAGCACCTCACCATGATCCATACATACTCTGAATATCCTTCTCAACCAATCAACAACACAGTCACGCCCTTTCTTAATATATTCAGCTGCAATACCATCCACTCCGGCCACCCTGCCACATTTCATCTCACATAAGGCTTTCATCAACTCCTCCCTTCACCAAACCACTCTCCATGAATCTCACTTTACATACCACCCCAACCCAAACACCCTACATCTACCACCATCAAAAACATTCTATAGTCCTTCAAAATACTTACTTTATTTCCTCCTCACTTCATCACTACCTATTATCACTTACCCCTTGGCCCCTTTAGTGATGTTCCTATTTGTTCTCTTGTTTTTTAGACATTGTTAATCTCCTTCCAACAATCTAATTCTCCCTAAACACTACTGATACTCACTCACCCCAACACTCATTTGCCCTATTTTTCAATACTTTTTCTTATACATCTCCCAGTTGTTTGCACACGTTCCCTGTAAGTACCAGCCAAATGCCTCTCTTTTCTCATTCACTAGCAACTTTACTTCTGCATCCCACCACTCACTACCCTTTCTAATCTGCCCACCTCCCACTTTTCATATGCCACATGCATCTCTTGCACATGCCACCACTGCTTCCCTAAATACCTTCACTAAAACTGTTTCCTCTTTTTCAAAAACACTTACACATCTTCACCCTCACCTCCAAGAGATAGTGACCAGACATCCAATCAGCTGCCCCTTTCAGTGCATTTACATCCAGATGTCTCATTTTTACACCTGTCAATGCATATGTTATCCAGTAATGCCTGCTGAGCATCTCTCTTACTCACAGGTATTCCCAATCATCAGTCCTTTTTCAGCACACAACTCCACAAGCTGTTCAGCATTTCCATTCATAATGCTGAATACCCCATGCCCCCTAATCATACCATCTACTGCCACATTACACACCTTCGCATTCAAATCACCCATCACTAATATCCAGTCTCTTACATCAAAATTGCTGACATACTCAACTGCTCCCTAAACACTTGACTCTTATGATCTTTCTTCTCATAGCCAGGTGCATAAGCACTAAAAATTACTCATCTCTTGCCATCCACTTTCATTTTTACCCACATCAGTCTAAGAGTTACTTCCTTACACTCTTTCACACACTCCCACACTGCTTCAGGAGTAGTGCTATTCCTCCCTTAGATATTATCCTCTCACCAACCCCTGACTATACTCCTGTGACATTTCCAAACCATTCTTCCTCTTTACCCTTGAGATTTGTTTCTCTCAGTGCCAGAAAATCCAAGTTTCTTTCCTCAAACACACTACCTATCTCTCCTGTCTTCTCCAGCCTTCAAGAAGGATAAATAATCCCTGATTGGCTCCTTCTTCCATTCCATCTTACAGAAACTGAAATAC
The DNA here is from genome assembly GCF_036320965.1 of Panulirus ornatus. Taxonomy (NCBI): domain Eukaryota; kingdom Metazoa; phylum Arthropoda; class Malacostraca; order Decapoda; family Palinuridae; genus Panulirus; species Panulirus ornatus. Next base: position 17,205,349 of record NC_092276.1, read on the forward strand.
AAAGAGGGGGGATTCCAGTGCCCCACTCCCACTTCCTTTAGTTGCCTTTTACAAGATGCAGGGTAATTGGAGGAGAAATTCTTTCTGGGTATGTTTGAAGGAATAGTGTTTCCGACAATGTTATGTGGTTGCAATGCGTGGGCTATAGATAGAGTTGTGCAGGGGTGGATGTGCTGGAAATGAGATGTTTGAGGACAATATGTGGTGTCAGGTGGTTTGATCAAGTAAGTAATGAAAGGGTAAGAGAGAAGTGTGGTTGAGAGCAGAAGAAGGTGTTCTGAAATGGTTTGGTCACATGGAGAGAATGAGTGAGGGAAGATTGACAAAGAGGATATATATGTCAGAGTTGGAGGGAACAAGGAGAAGTGGGAGAACAAATTGGAGGTGGAAGGATGGAGTAAGGAAGGTTTTGAGTGATCGGGGCCTGAGCATGCAGGAGGGTGAAAGGCGTGCAAGGAATAGAGTGAATTGGAACGATGTGATATACCGGGGTCGAGGTGCTGTCAATGGATTGAACTAGGGCATATGAAACGTCTGGGGTAAACCATGGAAAGTTTTGTGGGGCCTGGATGTGGAAAGGGAGCTGTGGTTTCGGTGCATTATACATGACAGCTAGAGACTGAGTGTGAACGAATGTGGCCTTTTTTTGTCTTTTCCTAGTGCTACCTCGCGCACATGCGAGGGGAGGGGGGTTGTCGTTTCATTTTCACCCTCTTCTCCTCTCTCAACCACACTTTTTATAACCACACATCTCTCTTACCCTTTCATTACTTACTCGATCAAACCACCTCACACCACCTACTGTCCTTAAACATCTCATTTCCAACACATCCACCCTCCTCCACACAACCCTATCTACAGCCCATGCCTCGCAACCATATAACATTGTTGGAACCACTATTCCATCAAACATATCCATTTTTGCCCTCTGAGATAATGTTCTCACCTTCCACACATTCTTCAACGCTCCCAGAACCTTCACCCCCTCCCCCATCCTGTGACTCACTTCCACTTCCATGGTTCCATCTGCTGCCAAATACACTCCCAGATATCTAAAACTCTTCAATTCCTCAAGATTTTCTCCATTCAAACTTACCTCCCAATTGACTTGTCCCTCAACCCTACTGAACCTAATAACCTTGCTCTTATTCACATTTACTCTCAGCATTCTTCTTTCACACACTTTACCAAACTCAGTCACCATGTGTATATATGTATATGGTTGTGTATGCATTTGTATATGTAGTGTATGTACATATGTGTGTATATGAGTGGATGGGTCTTCATCTGTTTTCTGGCCGTACCTAGTTGACATGGGAAACAACAATCAAGTATAAAAAATATATATATTATATATATATTATAAGAATAATAAATAAAACCATAAGTATAATAAACAAAATAAAATAAATATATATATATTAATACTGTCCTCTTCATACCTTATTGCTTTTCCCAATAACTTAAAATGATGTCAGAAACATACGAAAAAAAGGCTTCATTTTCACAAATTCACTTTCTAGCTGTCATGTACAATAAAATTAAAGCCAAAGCCAAGCCCTACAGACTTCTCTATGGTTTACCTACAATGCTTCATATGCCCTTATCACTGATAGCATATAACTCCCGATATACTACATCAATTCAATTAATTCTATCCCATGCATACATCTCACTCTCCTGAATGTTCAGGCCTATATATCCCAAAGCTCCCTATACTCCATCCTTCCATCTTCTCAGTCTTCCCCTTCCCCTTTCACCATCCACTTCAAACACACATATCCTCTGAATCAGTTTTCCTTTGCTCATCCCCTCCAAATGTCTGATTCTTTTCAGCATACCATGAATCAAACCCACTCAATCAGCCTGTACTGCCTACCAAACTTCTTTATTATCAAGTCTGGGCCCTAGATAAGTACGAAAAAGATATCGAAGTTTCCAGCAATGTAGTTGGAATTATTATCAACAGCAGTACCAGATAAATAAGATAAGGAACATACAAAAAGCAATCATAGAAACACTTAAAAAAATCAGATGTATGGTTAAGGTCAATCCCTGATGAATCTTGAATTGACAACAACTATGTAGGATGTGTGTGGTGACAGATACACTATAATGCAACTAATAAGATATGCAGTGTGTTCTATGTGCTAGTCTTGCCATTCTGGTAAAATCCTTTCTATGTGCTAGTCTTGCCATTCTGGTAAAATCCTTTCATAGATACTTGTAGGTATGAACACTATTCCTCCTCACACGATCAATCTGTCTCACACAGCATCCTGAGGCATTTCATTTCCAACACATTCATCCTCTTCCTACCTTGTGCATTACAGGCCCAAAACTCACATCCATATGACAATGTTGTAACCACTAGTCCTTCAGATATACGTTTTTTTACCCTCTCCTTCCACACTCTCCTTAATGCACCAAAGACTTTAACCCCCCTTTTTCCTTCCTAATTCTATCTAATGTTTATGCACTTCCAGGTTCCTAAAGCATTCTGATTCTTCAGGTTCTCCTCTTTCAAACTAACACTCGAACCATTCTTTTTCACTCCCCTTGAAGCACATCATCACCTTACTCTTGTTCACACTTACCCTCAACTTTCTCCTTTTGCATATATACCACACTCTATCATCAACTTCTGGAGTCTGCTACTAGAGCTGTATCATCTGCAGACAACAGTACGATTCATCTCCCTTACCACCACATCCATTAAACAACCATGGTGGCATCACACATTATTATTTCACTTTAGCTCTTACCTTCATTCTATAAATGTTGATCTGTTCTCCTGTAGAGTTAAGAAGTGAGCGTTCCCATAGCAGCACTTCAACCAAGCTGTCAAGGGCTGTCTGGGTCAGGCTCCCTTCAACTTCTACTGTTACAGTCCGCACACACTATAAGGCAGATAGAGGTAGTTACAGGAATTCAAGAAAGTAACTGTATTAACAACATTCAATCAATAAGTTCTCCTGATCATAAAAGCAAACTCTAGCAGGACACTGTTGGTATAAACAATTAATATCAATATAATTCTATCTCCTTGTTATCTTTAAGTCTGTTCCTATTTGCTATATTTGAACATCATTCTTACATTCTAAACTGCGTCTGTGTGCTAACTTAATGTGCAAAGTTAAAAATTATTAGTACGGATGACCATGTTCTCTATGGCAAACTTGACATAAGCTGAGTATGTGTGTAAGTGAACAGAAAGACAATATATCCTTGATTCATACTAAGTAAGTGGGATCAGAATTCCATTGATGATGATAAAATATTGAGGATCAAGTATCTACAGTCTTTCAGTTCACTTGTGTATATCGTCAACTAATTACTAGTGCACTACAGCGAGCAAAGGCTTCCACCAGTAGTAATTCCTTTGGTTTATATCAATATAACTTCAAAATATAACTTTATAATTTCAAAACTGTTATTATAAAAGGTGTTAAAATATGGAATTATCTGCAAACCTGGTCTAGATGTGGCATACCATCAACAAAGCGTGAGTGAAGGGTTCGCTCATATGCTTGAATATCAAACCTATCATAAGCATGGAGGTCCAGGATTTTGTCCAAATCGATTCTGGAAGACATAATAAGTTAACTAGAAATTCAATTTTTTTTTCAAGAAATTCTATTCACAGAACTGACCAAATATAAAAAAAAAATTCAACTTGAATGATAAGCCAGTCATACTAAACAGAAAATACAGTGAGATTTTTCATAGGATACACATACACATGAAAAAATGTAAGGTAGCACAAACTGCAGTATCCTACTTTTACAGAACCCAAAGTTTCTAAAAAGCCATCCATGATTCTTGTTTCTCACCTCTCGTCTTAATACTTTAGATTCCTTAGATTTTCATATCCCCAGAGTTTTGTAAAGTACCACAAGGGCTGAATCCATGGTTTCAAAATATGCATGTACTTATAAGTACATACATGTTTTAAGAATGTATGTTCCATTGCCAGTTCTGGAGTAAAAGTAACTTATTCCTCTACTGCCAAGGTTTACAACAATCTTAAGAGAAAAACTCTGTACTAAATATATGGAGGCTCTTATCCAGAAGTTACAAGGCAAACATGTATGTAAAGGTTGTATGTAGTACACAATGCCTTGAATAGTCCACTTATCATTCACTGAGTACTGTCTCAAGAATCAGAAACTTTACAACATAAAGAATAACGTACCAAACATCAGCAAACTGCTCCTTATACACATTTGTTGGTAAACAGTTGCAGGTCACAAAGTACCACAAGTATGAGCCTCATCATTTGAGTCTCGTCATCAAGAATTAAGGGAGATGAGATTCTGTATTGAACAAGACCTGTACACCGTTGCACACTGTTGATGGTAAGGAGGGGCACACATCCATCATAGGCATTATAGATGGAAATTTCACAGAGCTACCCTCTACACAAAGGGCTCCCCTCCACATCACAGTCTGCCTTCCTTACCAAGGGCCATAATCCAGGCCTAGGACTACCCTTCACACCAAGGGCTGCCCTCCACACCTCAGGTTACCCTTCACACCAAGGGCTGCCCTCCATACCTAAGGTTACCCTTCACACCAAGAGCTACCCTCCACACCTAAGGTTACCCTTCAAAACAAGGGCTGCCCTCCACACCATTCTCACTAATGAATGGACAAGAGTCTCTGTAAAGCATGTAAAAAGCACATCTTCATGTCGTGTAGTTCTTGTGATTTTTATTAGTCTAGGAACTAAGCTCTACAAATATTGCCCTGAGAACCTGTAAGGAAAAATTAATATTAGAACAAATTCTGGAGGGGAACAGTGAAATGAAGAGGAAGGCTAGTAATATATTAAAAAAAAACTGTAGTTAAAGTAGGAACATGGTAAGAAGTGTGGGAGTGTTATAGGAAGAGAAAGAAAGGACCACGATAAGGAGTGTAAGGAAAAGAGGAATGTGAAGAGAAAGTGTGGAGGGATGACAAGTAAAATGAAGATATGAAACAAGGCATGAGGAAGGAAAACTATGAGAGAATATAAAAAACAGAATAAGTAAGGTACACATGCAGTCTGAGAGGTAGATAAAGAAAACAAACAATTAATGTGGAAGAAAGACAAGGAGTGTGTGAGGAAGACAAGATGATCATGAAAAGAACATTTAGAAAGTGCAGACAAGTGTGGAAGACAAAGAGTGACGAAGGGGTTGAGTAGTGTGTAATATAAAACATATAGAATGTGTAGACATACACACGCATGGAGAAGATGGGCTTTCTAAGATGATAACAGGGAGTTTGAGGAAAAGATAGAGCAAATGGGAAGAACAGGGTTTGAGAAGTAGATAAAGTATAGTAGAAACAGAAAGAATGTGGAAGAAAGAGGGGTAGAGTGACGTGAAGATTAGAAGACTGGATGAGACATGGAAAGAATAGGTGTGAGTGATGATGTGAGGACAGCATTTCCTCTCCCAAGTATGACAGCAGATGAAGCATCTGCCAGCAGTGAGGCACTAAGGACTCATTATGAATGCAAAAACATGAACTCAAATACTGTCCACACATCTTGCTGTCCCTTTTTCATTCATCATGTCTCTCCTCTTACTCCATTTATTCACATTTACATTTTCATTTACAACTTGCTTTCATTTCCCTAACTTTCCCTCCTCTTTTCCTGTTCCCAAAGCTCCCCTTTTCTTTTTTTCTTTTCTATATTTCTTTTCCTTTCTATCCCACCTCTCTTCACTGTACTATGAGCTAGTGCTTGCTACCCAGCAATTCACTTCATTCCTTACATCCTCCTTACTATTACCTCTTCTTTTTTTCTCTTCTAATCATCAATGCCTCTCTCTCTCTCTCTCTCTCTCTCTCTCTCTCTCTCTCTCTCTCTCTCTCTCTCTCTCTCTCTCTCTCCTCTCCCCTCCCTTTGAGCATCGCCTATAAGTGACAAATTTGATCAGTCTCAGTGGAGCGTGGACACCACATCTCTTCCGGCGGAACTGCAACAAATTCAATCACACCAACAAGGAGGCCAAGCTGGTGGGGCTGTATATCGGGGCAGGTCATAGACCAAGCTCTCAAGTCAGGGTAAGACAGCTTGCCACCAGCAGGTACAAAATTGAATCAAAGTGCTCACACACATATCAATGTACTGTCTATATCCATAGTGTCAGCTGAAACATTATGCCACTACACTGAGACAAGCTAAAAACAAACCTGAACCAAATCGGTTATAGATTCATCGGAACAAAATGAGTTCTTCTTGCTTCTCATTACATTATCTGGTTTGCATAACTAAACTTTAGGGTCTAAATTCCTCATGGAGGGGAAGACCATACCAATTCCACAACACTGCAAGGGGCTGACTTGGGTTCCCTCTCCATACACCATCTTACACCTATGGAAGGAGCCCATCTGGCCTACTCACATCTACCTGAGTATCCCACCTGACTCACTTGATTCTCATTTGGAGACCCCCACCTAAGCCAATTAAATCCCTACCTGAATCATGTGACTCCCGCTTAAGGGGACTCGCCATAATCATTTGGCTTCCACCCTAGACAACCCCAATTTGACTATTCAACTCCTATTTCTGGAACCCACTGAACTTGCACCTTAACCATTCAGCTAGCTACACAATGGGTTACTGAATCTATCCCTGACCACCAGAACACTATTTCAAATAGATGCATGTCATACTGTACTATTTGCTCAAAGGAATGGAGAAGCATATCCAAGCACCAAAAGATTCTTTTGGCTGTGAATATCAATGATGAGTTGGGGAAGTAGTCAGCAACAGTTACAAGATTCTTCCCTCATATGTCCCCCTCCAGGACCATACTCCAGCCCTCCCTCCCTCCCTCCTTCCCTGGTGTAGCTGTGACACGACCCTTCCCACCAGCCGTTCTTATGTATGTAAATATGATTGTTGTGAAGAGGACAGTGGTGACCACTACTGTCACCTCTGACGTCCCCTCCCTCCTCAAACACCTGGGGAAGGCCAAGATGAGATGGCCACAGCAATGGGGGAAGTGAGGTGGGGGGGAGGGGAAAGGAGATACCATACAAGGAATCACAGATGAAAAGGGAGAACCGAAAATATCCACAAGATGATGGGGGGGTCATATGTATACTACATAGAAGCAAATAAAAGCAGACATAATAAAGATGTGATGTACACAATAAGAAGTATCTTATCAAATGGAGGAAGAGGATAATGGATGCAAAAAAAAACAACAGGGATAGGAGATAAACATGAGAGAACAAAGGAACTTAGGGCTCTGTAGATGATGAGACTGGAGTCCTTCACATACCTGCATCTTTGGGTCTGCACAATCTCTGCTGAGCTGTTGATGGTCCTGTTGGGAAAGAGCAGCGTTAAGTCCACACACATCATCAAACACTGAAAATAATCTTTTCTAGAAGCCAATTAATCTAAACCAGTTGGGCACTCTATGTCCACATGGCATCACACAACCCTCTCATCATCAACCCAGCATTGCATCACACAACCCTGGTGTCACTCTCCCACACTCCCCAGCCTGTTCCCGTGGGTGTTGCAAACTACAATAGATCTGCAGTGTCCTTGACCTGAAGCATCCCTATACAGCACTAATGCTGGAGGCCATGGTGACGCAGTCTGATGTGCTGGAGTTTCTAGGTTGGTGGTGGAGGTTCTGTCTGCAAAACCAAGACGACCTGTCTCAAGTATTACTCCCTCACACAAGACAGTTGTCATCATATGTTCTGCAATACACTAGGTATTCCAGCTCACAACACACCAAGACTCTTCCATAAATAAGGTTATAATTGTTCTTCCCCTCTTTGTTATCCATCGCCCGCCCTCTTAGTGTCCCTGTCTCTCCCCTATACTTCCTCTCCCCAAGTTCTCCTCCCCTTGTCACATGTCACATATAGCATATCAGTGTACAGTCTTCCTGTATGACAGACCCACGGTCTGGGGAACATATTGTTCATCTCTTCAGTACAGATCTTTCGTCATGGGCTTCAAACTTTGTCTTCCTATAAGCCTGTGTCAATAAAAGAACTGAATTGAATTGACTCCCCACCTGGGCACCTCTCAGCCTGCAGGTTAGCCTCATCATAAACCCCCCCCCACCCCACCCCTCTTCACATCAGCCACTAAGGTCTGGCATCAATCACTGCCTCCCCTCCTTCCCTCTTCCCTCCGCTCTTGTCACCTGCAGTCGTCATGAACTCTGTTTCCATCTTTAATAACAGCACTATCACTTCTGGTTTCCAGCCATTTTGTTTTCCTTGATTTTGGTTTCTAACCATACCACTTCATGCATAGTTTCTACCCACTTTGAATTCCCTTGCCTCTAGTTTCAACCTATTCCATTTTGTTGCTCTGATTTGTACACTTTCCATTTACTGCAGTATCTACCCATTCCACTTTCCTTACATTTGGCTTCACCCCTTCTGTTTTCTCCAATTCTAGTTTCTACCCAAACAATTTACTTCAGAATCAACTAGTTTCTACCAGTTCAATTTTCTTCTCTGAATTCAATTCCCACGTCCCCCACTCTACACTTCCTATTTCTCTTTTCTTATTTGCTCTTTTTATTACTTTTGTCTTTTTCCTTTTTTTGCTTCCCCTCCATCCTTTTCAGATTTCTCCCCCACCTCCCCACACACCATCCATTCTCAATTATTCTCTCTCCCGTTAAACTAACTTTATCAATTAGGATTGTATATGATATTATCACTCTACTTCACCAGACAGACTCATCATGGACCATTAGGTCTTGTGCTATCAGCCCCATAACTACCACCACTGCTAAGGATTACCTGACGAGGCTGGTCACCACCTGAAGCTGTTGCAGGTCCACAAGATCTGTCTTGTTGAGGATGAGCAGGTCAGCCAGCGCCACCTGCCTGGAGAGATGACTTGGTTAGCGGACACCATGACCTTTTGGGACCTGGTTAGTGAACACCCTGACCTGTTGTGACCTGGTTAGTGGACACCCTGACCTGTTGTGACCTGGTTAGTGGACACCCTGACCTGTTGTGACCTGGTTAGTGGACACCCTGACCTATTGTGACCTGGTTAGTGGACACCCTGATGTGCTGGGACCTGGTTAGAGGACACCCTGATCTGTTGGGACCTGGTTAGTGGACACCCTGGCCTGTTGTGACCTGGTTAGTGGACACCCTGACCTGTTGGGACCTGGTTAGTGGACACCCTGACCTGTTGGGACCTGGTTAGTGGACACCCTGATCTGTTGTGACCTGGTTAGTGGACACCCTGACCTGTTGGGACCCATTTAGTGGACACCCTGACCTGATGAGACCCAGTTAGTGGACAAACTGAGGTGTTAGGACCTGGTTAATAGAAACCCTGACCTGGTTAGTGGATAACTTGACCTCCTGAGATTATTTATTGGACACTTTGACCTCCAAAAGCCTGTTAATGGACACCCTGACCTATAGAGACCTGGTTAGTAAGCAAGTGTAGGAATCTGGTTAGTGGACACTGTGACATGGTTAATGGTCGCCCTGACATCAGCTGTAGGGACCTGGTAAGTGGACATCCTGACCTGTTGGAACCTGGTATGTTGGGACCTGGGTTAATGGACATAATGTATCATTACTCAGGACATGGTTGGTTAATATCTAAACCTGCTGTTGTAGTATCCAGCCTAGTCGTCACAACCTGGTTGGTTAACATCCTAACCTGATATTGTATTACCCAGCCTAGTCGTCACAACCTGGTTGGTTAACAACCTGACCTGATGTTATACATTATCCAGCCTCGTCACAATTTCGTAATAGGGAAAAAGGGCCCATTACACCAGCAAATTATCTCACGTAATAAAATGTATTCCCAATTTTCCCAGAAAGGAACAATTTTGTTGAACAAGTTATGATATAAAGGTAGGAAGACAGTACATGAAGTATTACAGAAAGTAACAATAAGTAATCAAGTTACTGGGGAAAAATAACAATAAAAAATACCACAAAAAGTAGTAGTAATTACTGACCGCCAAACTATGAGACAAAGTAGTTGATGATATTCTAAAAGTATGATATTATTAAATATCTTCGCGAAATATGAGAAAATATTGTAACTTTAGAAAAAAGAAAATATCCAGATTATGTGACATGAGGGAAACCCGATCTTATCTAAATACTTTGACACACCAACAAACACAAGTGATCGCGAAAATTAACAGAAGAATCGTCAATATATCGCCAAACTAACCATAGCAGCCCACGTACCTGGGGCGATATGTGATCAGCAAACACAAAGTCCCAGGATGATAAAGAACCAGACACATGGTAGCCAGGAAGGAGCAACATGTCTTGTTATCATTAATGATAATTCATTTATCACTAGCGTCATGACAGGTGACCAAAATATCACAACCGTATGTACTTTGACCCCCCCCCCTCCTCGACATGTCGCCAACTCACGGTACTTTAAGATGCACCAAATTATCAGGGAAATGTAGGGAAATATGTGGGATGTACCGTGTTCAAGACGGTACACTCCTTGAGAACAACGGTACGATCCCTGAATACGACGGTACGATCCCTGAACACGACGGTACGATCCCTAAACACGACGGTACGATCCCTGAACATGACGGTACGATCCCTGAACATGACGGTACAATCCCTGAACACGACGGTACGATCCCTGAACACGACGGTACGATCCCTAAACACGACGGTACGATCCCTGAACACGACGGTACAATCCCTGAACACAACGGTACAATCCCCAAACACGACGGTACGATCCCTAAACACGACGGTACGATCCCTGAACACGACGGTACAATCCCTGAACACAACGGTACAATCCCTGAACATAACGGTACAATCCCTGAACACAACGGTACAATCCCTGAACACAACGGTACAATCCCTGAACACAACGGTACAATCCCTGAACACAACGGTACAATCCCCTGAACACGACGGTACGACCCTAGAGCACAACGGTACGACCCTTATGCACAACGGTACGACCCCTGAACACAACGGTGCGACCCCTGAACACGACGGTACGACCCTTAAGCACAACGGTACGACCCCTGAACACAACGGTACGACCCTTGATCACGGCGGTCGTACCGCCACAATGAGTGAGCTAACAGCACACTTACCTAACAGCCTCGTTCACCACACCGTCCAGTTTCTTCTCGTTAATGTTCTGAAATGTTAAAAAAAGGCAGAGAACACATGTTAATATTAACCACCATTAAGAGAGAGACACATTTCTAACATCAATATAGCAATATTTGTGATCTGAGGAAACATGGCCAGGGTAGGCATTATAGGAATTTATCTGGGGGGAAAATATAATCTAGGTGCAGGAACCTTAAGTAGGGTGAGTGGGGGCAAATATAATCAGAGGGGAAAAAAGTAATTCCATAAAATATGGCGTCGGGGGGGAAGGGATGGGGGAAGGAGAGATTTGGGGAAAATAAAATCACTGACTGTGGAAATACGATCATGTTCAGAAAAAAAAAGGTGATTGTGGGGAAAATATAATCAAGGTGAAGGAAAAAACTAAAGAAATGCTGGGATTGGAATGAAGGCCAAACTGGTTCAATAAAATCCGTGTCAAAAAAATATAAATGAAATAATCGAAGCCTGGGAAAATATAATCAGTGCATGGGACAATAATATCAGTGCCGGGAAAATAAGATCAGGCCCTGGGAAAATATAATCAGTGCCTGGGAAAATATAATCAGTGCCTGGGAAAATAAGATCAGGGCCTGGGAAAATAAGATCAAAGCCTGGGAAAATATAATCAGTGCCTGGGAAAATAAGATCATGGCCTGGAAAAATAAGATCAGGGCCTGGGAAAATATGATCAGTGCCTGGGAAAATATAATCAGTGCCTGGGAAAATAATATCAGGCCCTGGGAAAATATAATCAGTGCCGGGGAAAATATAATCATGCCGGGGAAAATAAGATCAGGGCCTGGGAAAATATGATCAAAGCCTGGGAAAATATAATCAGTGCTTGGGAAAATAAGATCAAGCCCTGGGAAAATATAATCAGGCCTTGGGAAAATAAAATCAGTGCCGGGGAAAATATAATCAAAGCCGGGGAAAATATAATAAGTGCCTGGGAAAATAAGGATGCAGGTAAGACCGCCGCCCAAATGGTATTTAAAGGGTAAGAAATATGGGTAATCATGATCTGGTAGTTTACTGTAGTATACATCATGAAGTAAACTCATGATCTGTATAAAAACATTAGGATCAGGAGAAAGTCTTAAAATATATATATATATATATATATATATATATATATATATATATATATATATATATATATATATATATATATATATAATACGCAAAGAAAGAATAAATTGAGGTTAGGAATCCAAAAGGGTTGGGACAATCAAGATTGTATATATATATATATATATATATATATATATATATATATATATATATATATATATATATATATATATATATATATATTCTGCACGTCAATTACATATCTTACAGGGAAAAAAGAAATATTGATGCCTATGTGAATATATTTTTTCAGGGGGAAAAAATAATAAGGAAAATCGTACTCTTATACGGGAAAATATATAGTGGATTAAGGGAAATATATAAAACTCTTATAGAGAATAATATATAGAGAGGATTAAGGGAAATAATATAAATACTGACAGACATACGAAAGCTTAGGCAAAATACACAGATGCGGAGGGGAGTGAAAATACAGAATATAACAGATACATGATGGAACATAATACATGAAAACTACAGTTAAGTGGTCTATGTAAAACCTCAGATTAACCTCAACTACATGACTGTAACATGTACCAGAAGGGTTACAGGGACCGGGTAAGGCCTGGTAACACACTGTTACGACTGTAACGCGTAACATATGAATGAAAGGGACAGGCAGTACAGTCAGCATCATGCCTGTAACTGTAACATGTAATGTATGTTACAGGGAATACAGTGTGTCATACTGTAATGATGTAGTACAGGAAGGAGCATTACATTACTGTAATGATGTACTATAGGAGAAAGCATTATATCACATTAATGATGTACTACAGGAAGCATTACATTAATGATGTACTACAGGAGGGAGTATTACATGAATGATGTACTACAGGAGGAAGCATTACATGAATGATGTACTACAGGAGGAAGCATTACATGAATGATGTACTACAGGAGGAAGCATTACATAAATGATGTACTACAGGAGGGAGTATTACATGAATGATGTACTACAGGAGGAAGCATTACATGAATGATGTACTACAGGAGGAAGCATTACATGAATGATGTACTACAGGAGGAAGCATTACATGAATGATGTACTACAGGAGGGAACATTACATGAATGATGTACTACAGATTACTCAAAGTAACAATGTACTATTGGCTACTCCTTCACAGTAACACTGTGGTATTTCTGCCACGTACAGGTGTTATGTACAACATGTACTCACGTACCTTCTGCCTCGTACAGGAGCTATGTACAACATGTACTCACGTACCTTCTGCCTCGTACAGGAGCTATGTACAACATGTACTCACGTACCTTCTGCCTCGTACAGGTGCTATGTACAACATGTATCACGTACCTTCTGCCTCGTACAGGTGCTATGTACAACATGTACTCACGTACCTTCTGCCTCGTACAGGTGCTATGTACAACATGTACTCACGTACCTTCTGCCTCGTACAGGTGCTATGTACAACATGTACTCACGTACCTTCTGCCTCGTACAGGTGCTATGTACAACATGTACTCACGTACCTTCTGCCTCGTACAGGTGCTATGTACAACATGTACTCACGTACCTTCTGCCTCGTACAGGTGCTATGTACAACATGTACTCACGTACCTTCTCGGCGTACTTGGCGTCAAGGACGGTGATGATGCCTGGGGCGAGATAAAGAAAACGGGGGAGGGGGGTTAACACTTGTGTACGACGAATGGAGGGAGTACATTGCTAACCTCTCTCTCTCTCTCTCTCTCTCTCTCTCTCTCTCTCTCTCTCTCTCTCTCTCTCTCTCTCTCTCTCTCTCTCTCTCTCTCTCACACACACACACACACTCACGTAGACAGTGAACAGTTCTTGGAGACATGTAAGAACAGAACAGAACAGGCAGAGAACATCAGATGAACATGTTGTTAGAGAAGATGTCATGAGGAAGTAGTGTTATGGTATAAGAGATGTGGATGAATGGAATATACTGAGTTATGATGACATACTGGACAACATACACAACTATGTTGTAGGATAGTAGACAGTGATGGGCACCCACCACTGTACAACCCCCTCCCCGTACAGTACAAGTGATGGGCACCCACCACTGTACAACCCCCTCCCCGTACAGTACAAGAGATGGGCACCCACCCCAGTGTACAACCCCCTCCCCGTACAGTACAAGAGATGGGCACCCACCACTGTACATCCCCCTCCCCGTACAGTACAAGAGATGGGCACCCACCACTGTACAACCCCCTCCCCGTACAGTACAAGAGATGGGCACCCACCACTGTACATCCCCCTCCCCGTACAGTACAAGTGATGGGCATCCACCACTGTACAACCCCCTCCCCGTACAGTACAAGAGATGGGCACCCACCACTGTACAACTCCCTCCCCGTACAGTACAAGAGATGGGCACCCACCACTGTACAACTCCCTCCCCGTACAGTACAAGTGATGGGCACCCACCAGTGTACAACCCCCTCCCCGTACAGTACAAGAGATGGGCACCCACCACTACATCCCCCTCCCCGTACAGTACAAGAGATGGGCACCCACCCCAGTGTACAACCCCCTCCCCGTACAGTACAAGAGATGGGCACCCACCCCAGTGTACAACCCCCTCCCCGTACAGTACAAGAGATGGGCACCCACCCCAGTGTACAACCCCCTCCCCGTACAGTACAAGTGATGGGCACCCACCCCAGTGTACAACTCCCTCCCCGTACAGTACAAGTGATGGGCACCCACCCCAGTGTACAACCCCCTCCCCGTACAGTACAAGAGATGGGCACCCACCCCAGTGTACAACCCCCTCCCCGTACAGTACAAGTGATGGGCACCCACCCCAGTGTACAACTCCCTCCCCGTACAGTACAAGTGATGGGCACCCACCCCAGTGTACAACCCCCTCCCCGTACAGTACAAGAGATGGGCACCCACCCCAGTGTACATCCCCCTCCCCGTACAGTACAAGAGATGGGCACCCACCCCAGTGTACAACCCCCTCCCCGTACAGTACAAGTGATGGGCACCCACCCCAGTGTACAACTCCCTCCCCGTACAGTACAAGTGATGGGCACCCACCCCAGTGTACAACCCCCTCCCCGTACAGTACAAGAGATGGGCACCCACCCCAGTGTACAACCCCCTCCCCGTACAGTACAAGAGATGGCACCCACCCCAGTGTACAACCCCCTCCCCGTACAGTACAAGTGATGGGCACCCACCCCAGTGTACAACTCCCTCCCCGTACAGTACAAGAGATGGGCACCCACCCCAGTGTACAACCCCCTCCCCGTACAGTACAAGAGATGGGCACCCACCCCAGTGTACAACCCCCTCCCCGTACAGTACAAGTGATGGGCACCCACCCAGTGTACAACTCCCTCCCCGTACAGTACAAGAGATGGGCACCCACCCCAGTGTACAACCCCCTCCCCGTACAGTACAAGTGATGGGCACCCACCCCAGTGTACAACTCCCTCCCCGTACAGTACAAGAGATGGGCACCCACCCCAGTGTACAACCCCCTCCCCGTACAGTACAAGAGATGGGCACCCACCCCAGTGTACAACCCCCTCCCCGTACAGTACAAGTGATGGGCACCCACCCCAGTGTACAACTCCTCCCCGTACAGTACAAGAGATGGGCACCCACACCCAGTGTACAACCCCCTCCCCGTACAGTACAGAGATGGGCACCCACCCCAGTGTACAACCCCCTCCCCGTACAGTACAAGTGATGGGCACCCACCCCAGTGTACAACTCCCTCCCCGTACAGTACAAGTGATGGGCACCCTCCCCAGTGTACAACCCCCTCCCCGTACAGTACAAGTGATGGGCACCACCCAGTGTACAACCCCCTCCCCGTACAGTACAAGTGATGGGCACCCACCAGTGTACAACTCCCTCCCCGTACAGTACAAGTGATGGGCACCCACCCCAGTGTACAACCCCCTCCCCGTACAGTACAAGAGATGGGCACCCACCCCAGTGTACAACCCCCTCCCCGTACAGTACAAGTGATGGGCACCCACCCCAGTGTACAACCCCCTCCCCGTACAGTACAAGTGATGGGCACCCACCCCAGTGTACAACTCCCTCCCCGTACAGTACAAGTGATGGGCACCCACCCCAGTGTACAACCCCCCGCCCACAAAGTACAACCCGATGCTGTGGTTGCCAAGTGTCACCAGACGGGGCAAGAGTCTTCACAGAAGAAGACGGGCTCGTAAAACGACATTGTTACCATGGTAACTACCATAATGATTAGCGCCACCACCGGCCTCATAACAACACCTACAATCTCTGGTGCCGTAATAATTACCCTCATAACCTCTGACGTCATAATAACAGCCAGGGGGGGGGCCCTCATTAATGGCGGGTTCTCGCCCGCGTTCAAAACACAATTAATGAGCGCGCGCCAAATGTGTGGCCACATCTTGCCCCCACCGTCTTCACATACGCCATCTTGTATATACACAGTGGCCTTCTGGCTTAACTACCCCGTACACTCTGGCTTAACTACCCCGTACACTCTGGCTTAACCACCCCGTACACTCTAGCTTAACTACCCCGTACACTCTGGCTTAACCACCCCGTACACTTCTTGCTTAACTACCCGTACACTCTGGCTTAACTACCCCGTACACTCTGGCTTAAATACCCCGTACACTCTAGCTTAACTACCCCGTACACTCTGGCTTAAATACCCCGTACACTCTGGCTTAACTACCCCGTACACTCTGGCTTAACTACCCGTACACTCTGGCTTAACTACCCCGTACACTCTGGCTTAACTACCCCGTGCACTCTTGCTTAAGCACCCCGTACACTTCTTGCTTAACTACCCGTACACTCTAGCTTAACTACCCCGTACACTCTGGCTTAACTACCCGTACACTCTGGCTTAACTACCCCGTACACTCTGGCTTAACTACCCCGTGCACTCTTGCTTAAGCACCCCGTACACTTCTTGCTTAACTACCCGTACACTCTGGCTTAACTACCCCGTACACTCTGGCTTAAATACCCCGTACACTCTAGCTTAACTACCCCGTACACTCTGGCTTAACTACCCCGTGCACTCTTGCTTAAGCACCCCGTACACTTCTTGCTTAACTACCCGTACACTCTGGCTTAACTACCCCGTACACTCTGGCTTAAATACCCCGTACACTCTAGCTTAACTACCCCATACACTCTGCCTTAACTACCATTATCTTCTTGCTTAACTAACCCGTACATTCTTGCTTAACTACCATTATCTTCTTGCTTAACTACCCAGAACAATCTTGCTTAACTACCTTCATCCTCCTAAACTACCAGTATCTCCTAACGACCCTGTACACTGATGCTTAACTACCCACACTTTTCTTCCCATTTCCAACCAAATATATATTCTCAGTTAACTACCTTCAACTACCGGTATAATCCATGGGAACCACTTGTTCATCCCAGCTAACTACCTTCAACTACCAGTACAACCCCTGAGAACCACTTGTTCATCCCAGCTAACTACCTTCAACTACCAGTACAACCCCTGGGAACCACTTGTTCATCCCAGCTAACTACCTTCAACTACCAGTACAACCCCTGGGAACCACTTGTTCATCCCAGCTAACTACCTTCAACTACCAGTACAACCCCTGGGAACCACTTGTTTACCCCAGCTGGAGCCACACCTACCCTCAGACACAGGTTATAAACCGTTCGAATTACTCTATCCACTCGCCAGAAGGCGCTGTCATTTAACTGCTTGACGGGCAGTTCTCGTAGCTACATCGACGGCCAATTCCAGCACGTACAGGTGGTTAAACGACCCGTGATGAGTCATTAAATCCAGCGAGGTATACCATTCCAGGCCGGAGACAAGATGGCTGTACGAGGTAATTTCGCGCCTCCCACACCGCCTCACCTCGTCATTTCCCCTCGCGCTAATTTCCCCTCACTCTCCCGCCTTGGCCAATATTGGCTGAGCCCGCCCAAAGAACCACCCTCCACCCCTCTAACAAGGCTAACTGCTCCTCCCGCCTAGCCCTGCCACGGGAGGCCATGGCCGTACAACGCGTGCAACGTGTGCGGGAGGCGCGACGTGCTCACCACACCGGCTCGCCCCGACCACCTGACCCGGCTCACCGCACGCCCCTCCGCTATACCGGGGTCGCTGCATATTTAATAAGGGGATCGTTTAATGCCTAGTTAATTCTCTAACCTGAGGGCATAATTAAAAAGTGTCACATTTTCTCGCCACAATAACGGTGGGATTCAAACCCGGGTGTGTGTGCTCTCCCCTCACCCACCCACCGTCTCCCCTCACCTCCTCCCCTCACCCAGCTCCTCCGCCCGCAAGAGACAAGGGAGGGCGGAGACATGCTCCGGCTGCCCGAGGTACGATGCTTCACCGCACCCATCTACTATCACGAGCCATTAACTATCAAACTACCCCATCAACCCCCCCCTACAAACCAAACCCACCTCCCCCTCCATACACAATCGTAACCAACTCTCAACTCCGTCGACCACACTTAGAAAAAATAAAAGAAACGTAACTGGTGTAAAAACGGGCGTCCGTCATCGCGCCCACAAACAGGGCACAAGTGCGGCAAAATTCAAATCAAATTACGGGGAAGGGCGCGAAATTCAAATGAATGGCGGGATTTTCAAATTAAGAGGGTTGTTCCACCCCAATAAACGCGCGGACAGATTATTGGAGACACGGGCTCTAGATTGCTGTGAATTCTGCACTATTTTTTTTTTCTTCTTTTTTTTGTCTTTTCTTTTACGATGCGGCTTCAAAGGTGCCTTGACGATTTCTTCTTTTCCCTGGTGTATTTTGGGGGGGTAGAAATGTGACGATACTGGACGTCATGGGGGGGGGGGGGTTGTGTTACGACGGGAACGGCGACGTTACGACGTCACGCTCACACACACGGGGGGGGGGGGAGGAGGAGGGAGGGAAGGAGAGAAACCTTTTCGGATGGAGGATTTTAACGGGCGGCCGGATTCGAGTCTTGCCGTAATCTGTTTTTCTGGTCGGCGACACTATTCTAATTGGGCGATAAATATGCCGGCGTGTGTGAGGGCGCGGGGAGGGGGCGCGGGGGGCGGGCGCGGCGTGTCTTGGACTTGGCGGAGGCCAGGGGGGGGGAAGGGGGAGAAGGGGGGGGGGGAAATGAGACAGCCTGGCCTCCCCCCCCCCCCCAACATGCACACACCTGACCCGTAACGAAGTCAACTGACCAAAGTGAATTGACGACAAGAGCCTTGAATCTATCTATCTATCCCCCCACCCCCCACCCAGACGAGGAGGGAGATAGATAGATATATATATATATAGACACACACACGTCCCCTCACTGGGAACTAGTGAGGGGACGTGTTCCCCTCACCTGCCTCACGCCTCATGGCAGACTCCTGGCCCAAGGAGGGGGGGGGGGTCTGTCAGCATGTGAGGATGTCAGCCATGTGGTGGAGGCTTGAGTGAACTCCGAGGCGTGGTCCAGTGATGTCAGAGGCGTGGTCCAGTGATGTCAGGGGAGTGGTTCAATGATGTCAGGGGCGTGGTCCAGTGATGTCAGAGGCGTGGTCCAGTGATGTCGGA